>NW_024082207.1:0-210319 GCF_003009895.1 Hyaena hyaena | reverse complement strand
GGCTCTGTGCTGACTGCCAGCTCAGAGTCTGGAGCCTGTTTCAGTCTGTGACTCCCTCTCTCTCTGACCCTCCCCTGCTCACGCTGTCTCTCTCTCTCTCCTAGAAATAAATAAAACATTAAAAAAAAAAAAAAAAAGAACGTTATATGTTACATAAGAAAATATTTCCTATAGAGAGTTTGAAATAGGAAAGTAGCAGAAGTATGACTGAAAACATAGATAAGATGATCACAGTTATAAGGATTTTTAATTCTAAATCCTTATGTGGGATAGAATCTGAAATTTTCACCTGTTTTAGTGATTTACATAAAATATATAAAATTTAGTGTCCTAATTGAATTTATAGAGAACTATATCTTTGATTCTACTTTTCTCTATATTGCAGTTTTTATTTCTAATTAAACTCATCTCTTACATATATATGAAGTTTACATAGGCAGGCTATGTCTTAATGTAAATTTGTATAACTAAAGTTTTTTTAAATTTAGAAATGTGTTCAATAGTTATTAAAACATGTACAATCATAACCCTATCCTCACAACACCCAATTACCATTGCTTTAAGTGATTTAGAAAGTTATTAACCTATACAGATAAGTGATACCAACAAACAAACTGGAATAATGCATATGAAGGCAGATGGCCAAATGAAGCCCAAACAGCCAATCTGAGCTGTAAGACCCTATATGTAGTATCACAAGATCCCATAAAATAGAAAAGGTGTTCTGAAATAGGAAATCAGAAAATAATAGGGGTGCCTGGGTATCTCAGTCGGTTAAGTACCTGACTCCTGATTTCAGGTCAGGTCATGATCTCATGGTTTATGTGTTCCAGCCTTGTGCTGGGCTCTGTGCTGACAGCTCAGAGCCTGGGGCTTGCATCAGATTCTGTGTCTCCTTCCCTCTCTCTGCATGTCTCCTACTCACACTCAGTCTCTCTCTCAAAAGTAAATAAACAAACAGAAAAAAGTGAACCTATTCCCATCTCTGGGAATCACTGCATGTTTATATTCTGGAGGTCTACTGGAGCGCATTCAGGCCCCCAGGAGAGAATCCTGTAGTCCTCTGCTTGGAGAGGAAATGTCCTTCAGTGGCCAGTGGATGAGGAGTGCACAGAAGCTGGATAAGATAATCTCATAATTTACTTTGTCCAGCTTTTTAGTTTGTACATTTGGCACTTCATCTCCTAGTCATGCCCTGTTCTCTTACTCAAGTCTATTCTTGTCTATACCTAGTGTTCCTGAGTCCCACAGCTCTTTAAATTTTCCACATTACAAAAGGCCGACAGAAATGTGTACATGGGCATATGTGTGTTGTACACAATGATTTTTTTTACATTTATTTATTTATTTTGAAAGAGAAAGCAAGCATGAGCAAGGAGGGGGCAGAGAGAGAGGGAGAGAGAATCCTAAGCAGGCTCCCTGCTGATAGCATAGAACTCAATGTGGGGCTCAAACTCATGAACCATGAGATCATAACGTGAGCTGAAATCAAGTTGGACACTTAGCCAACCTAGCCACCGAGACACCCCTAAAATACCACATTTGTATCATGCATTTATATAATTTAAATTTGAACAAAAATGTAGTTTGAGAAAAAAGTGCATATATGCTTAATAAGAAATAATTATGAAGGTTCACAAAATGCTACAGTTCTATATTATTTACATAAATTAAATAAAATAATCATCAGTTCATCAAATAGTTTTCAAACTGAGGTAGAAAAAGGTTAAGGGATTTAACCACCCACAGAGAATACGAAATTACAGAACCAGGATTTAAACCAGGATTTTTAACAAAGCACAAAAGTCTCCAGAAACAAAGTAATAAAGAAAACATATTCTGAGTATTCCATGGGATCGTTTTCAAAGATTATAAATTCAGTCATTTAATCACACATGGTTCCTAGGATCTTCAGGTACCAAAGTACTCCTTAACCAAGACAAGAAACTCAAAGTCTTCCTTAGGTGGACCCTAAACTGTCCCAGGTCCTGGGGATGTACCTCAACAGATCAGAGTTAAAGACCACTGAACCACAAAAATGTGAAAAATAGACCTTTCAGTTTGAGGTACAATTAACGGGAGAGGAAGAAATGGCATTCAAATACATTACTGCAGGATACGAACTAGACAGTATTGATTTTATAGGTCCAATGAGCTGAGTAGCTTCTGGAATCTTCTTAGAGGTATTAAACACCATATATTTAGAAGGCCCTACCCGCCTCCAATTTTTTTGTGACACCAATGAGATGGCCATTTATGATGGTATAGTAATAGCTGGTGTTTACAGATTAGTTCACTATACATCTGATCTAAAATCCAACTTTAACATAACCAATATAAATAAATAACCTATGTACAGTCCTAGGTTGGTCCCTTTTGACGTTTATTCCTGACTTTACAAAAGACAGCTCCTCCTTCCTGGTAGCCAAGACCCATGGCTACCTTCTCCTCTGAGTGCAGTGCACACAGGACGTGAACCATAAATTGACTTGGTGATCATTCATGTGGCAACTGTAGACCTGAGCAAACTCAAGGTGTTGTGGCTCTTAATTAAAGGTGTTACTTATCAATTGATAGACATGAAATGCTAGGATATTACTGCCTTGCGGTACAAGGCACCAGGTCCTATCTGTGAAAACTACATAAAGGAAACCTATTTACAATGGAGTCAGGAAGCCCTGCCCAGGGATCTCACCCCTGGGGACTGTGCAGTCTGCAGGATCCACAGAAGGAAGGAAGAATCACCTGAACAAGGAAGAACACTCTTCATATAAGGATTCCATTTCCTGCCACAAAGGAAAAAGAAGATTCCCTCCCTGCCCAATGAGGGCACACTAACCACTTCTTCAGTCAACAAGAAATCACCACAACCTTGAACCAATGAATTTCTACTTGAAACAATTTTCCTGGGGCACCTGGGTGGCTCAGTCAGTTAAGTGTCTGACATTGGCTCAGGTCATGATCTCATGGCTCATGGCTTCAAGCCCCAGATCAGGCTCTGTGCAAACAGCTCAGAGCCTGGAGCCTGCTTCAGATTCTGTGTCTCCCTCTCTCCCTGTCCCTTCCCCACTCACACTCTGTCTCTTTTTGTCTCTCAAAAATAAGCATTAAAAAAAACTGTAAAAATAGAAAAGAAAAATAAAGCAGCTGTCCTTAAACCTAACAAAAGCTGCCTTCTCTTGGTCTCTTGAGACTTGCCCTTTGGTTTACCATCGATAGTTTCTCCCAAATGGCAAGTTGTCTGCTATTCCCAATTCCCAAAGTGACTCACCTTGCTAGTAAAATAACTCTTGAGATCGATACACCTTATGACCCTATATCCAAACCTCTGACCATATTTCTATGAATTAGATGAAATATGAAATGACGTCCTTCTTAATGGGCAGCAATGTGTTGAACTCCTGCCTGGCAGTGAACACTTAGGGAAGGATCTGAAACCAGAGGAGCCTCTTGCCAAACTCAGGCAAAATTTTTTATCTGCCTTCAACCAACTGGTCTTTAGTAGTAAAGTCACACCTTTTACTGTTAAATGTCTTTGAGATTTTTACCATTCTCAGTAAAAGAGGTTCCAGCCAGGAGGATGGACCCTCATTCAAAGTCACTGAAATGTTAATATGTAGAATTGGACTTAATTCATTCACAAGGTAAAAAGTCAGGAGCATAGTTTACTTGATGGTGATCCAAGCCTTCAGGTAAAGTTGAAGCAGATAGCACCCGGGGAAGACGGTTTAGCATTATTTTGAGCACAGAATTCTCTCCAAGAAACCCACTGGTTCCACTGTTTATCAGTGAAGCTGGGTTTACACTGAATGATTAAAGAAGAGATGCATGCAGCATGTCCCCTGAAGAATACAGAATTACCTAAGTTAGATATTTCTGTTTTTTTTTTTTTTTTTATGGAAGAAATATCGAAACATGTCCCTGCTCTGTCAATTTCACACTAATAAATACAATAGCATAGACTGCTACTAAATTTTATCAGATTACTGTGCAAGTCTTATGCTACTTTTAAAAAATACTTCTTAGGGTCTCTTTCTATAGAAACTGGAGACAGTATTTTTTACACTTCCACTTGGAAGCCAGAGCGTAATCTCCATTAACCTCTGAAGCATCTTCGTCTTGTCCACTGAAATTGCAACCCCAATTTAACCCCCATCTATCACTGGCATTTTCTTTGAGGCACTGCTGGAAAAGTATCTGCTTTTTCTTTGAGGCACTGCTGGAAAAGCACCGTCTAAACTGCCTGCTAGGTAATTTCAGCCTTCACCAGAGAGTGACATGTTGACGCACATGCTAAGCAAATATGCCTTATGCAAGATGCACTTGCCAGAAAGAGATGCAGTCTGTAAGCACAGTGAAATCCAAGACACAGGAGTAGAGAGATTCTGAAAACCCTGTTTCATGTCTTCTGTCAGGCAATATACCTTTCTGCCTGTCTATACCACACTGTCAGTGTAACTTATTAAAGCTCATTTCCTTAAACAGTCACAAAATAAGTATTTTTTTAAATGGACATGTGCTCAATAATTAACTCAGGATGTACAGGTTTTTATCTAAATAGAGATTTCCCTAGGCATTTTTTTTAATGAGCTCACATATTGCTGAATGTACCCTCACTTGCTTAACCCTTCACTTGCTGAAGGATGTCTGGATGGATTCCTGTCTGGGGCCCTTATCCATAAAGCTCACATGAAGGTTTGACAATAGGTTATTGTGTGACCTTGTCCTGTTCTCTAGGACAAAGAATGGGAGTGCGATTATGTGTCATATTGTAGTTGCTCATTTAGTTTTGTAAGAAATTGTCTAAATGTTTCCCATAGTAATTGCACAATCTTATATCCCCAACAGCAATGCATGGTCATCCAGTCTCTACTTCCTTACCAGGATTTGCTGTAGTGACACTACCCTCACTTTAGCCATTCTGACAAAATGCAGTGATACATGATTATGGTTTTGTTTACTCATTTTTAATGTTTATTTTTGAGAGACAGACAGTAAGGAAAGAAGGAGTAGAAAGAGAGAGACAGAATCTGAAGCAGGCTCCAGGCACTGAGCTGCCAGCACAGAGCCAGACATGGGGCTCAAGCCCACAAACCATGAGATCATGACCTGAGCAGTAGGCGGACACTTAACCAACTCAGCCACCCAGGCGCCCCAATTATGGTTTTAACTTTCATTTCCTTAATGACTAATGATATTAAATCTCTTTTCATGGGGCTTCTGTCTATATTTTTGGTAAAGTATTTCTTCCTGCCTTTTCTCCATTTTCTACCTGATATGGTTTGTTATATATTGAGAGTTTTTACAGTCTAGGTGCCAGTCTTTATTAGATATGCAGTTTTCACATATCTTCTCCCAGTCTGAAGCTTCCCTTTCTGTCCCCTTAAACAGGATCTTCTGTAGTTTTCTCCTTGATGAAGCTCACTTTTCCAAATCTCTTTAAGGGATCAGGCTTTCTGACGTCAAGTCTAAGAACTCTTTGCTTTACTCTAGATCCTACAGATTTTTTCCTAAGTTCTTACTTTTACAGTTTTATAATTGTATCTTTCATAGTTTAGTCCATGATCCAGTTAATTCTTGCACAAGATGTGTCATGTCGAGACCCCTGCTTTTGTAGGTGTGGATGTGCGGTCGATCCAGCACAAACTGGTGGAAAGCCCATGTTTCCTACTCTTGCCCTCAAGCAAACACCTCATGTTGTCGTGATTCTTTTTTTTTTTTTTTTTTTAATTTTTCAATGTTTTATTTATTTCTGAGAGAGACAGAGAGACAGCATGAACAGGGGAGGGCCAGAGAGACATAGAATCTGAAACAGGCTCCAGGCTCTGAGCTATCAGCACAGAGCCCTACACGGGGCTCGAATCCACCTACCGTGAGATCATGACCTGAGCTGAAGTCGGACGCTTAACCGACTGAGCCACCCAGGCGCCCCAGGTTGTCGTTATTCTTGACAGTGGGGTGACCCAAACGGTTCTTCCTGAAGGCTCTGAGCCATTAGTCGTGCTGCCTGAACGAGGCGGTCTGCTTCTCCGCTGGCTGTCGTCATAGCGCCTGGTACCACTGAGACATCCCCATACTGCAGGCACGCTCAGCCCGTATCCTCCCCTTCTCCCTGGTCCTCAGCACCGGCCCCTGCGGCAGCACGTGGTGCACGCCCGCAGAGCCTGAGGTTTGCTCCCAAGTGGCTAGCAGCAGCCTTAACGCCACGACAACACTTGCACCAGTTATGGGGCCATTCAAGTCATCCATTTCCTATTGGGCAGATTCTGGTGTCAACGACTGAGAAATCGGTGCCTTCCATCTAAGTCATCTAAGTTGCATATGGAGAACTGTTTGCTGCATTTCCTTATGCTGTGGAAATTTGCAGAGTCTGATCTGCTATCCCTGACTCCTATCCCTGTCTCTGTCACCCGGCTGAGAGGCTGGCCAATTTCACCCATCTTTTCAAAGAAAACCCTTGTGCTTCACTGATTTTCCTATAGCTTAAGGATTCCCTTTTGTTCTCCATTTCACTGATTTGAGATCCTAGCTTTATTATTCCCCCCCTTCTTCTGGCTCTGCATTTATTTTGTTCCTCATTTTCTACTTTCTTGAAGAGGGAGGTTACATAACTGTTTTCCTCTTTTCTGATGCTGGTGTTTAATCTGTAAATTTGCCTGTGACCACGGCTTAGTGTGGGTGACCAATGCCGACATATTTGGGGAATTTAGTTACAATGTGGCAAGGGGGCTCTCCCTCTGGTCTTTGCTGCTCTGGGTGGGAGGGACCCCATTTTTTATGGTGTTTCCAAGTTTTCCATCTCGCTAGACTGCCTCTACCTTGATATTCTGGATAGAGCAGTCTTTCAGGGCAGATTTTTGGGGGGGGCAGGTGTCTGAATCCACTAGATGTTTCCAGGTTGTCATCATCTCTAGCACAAATTTTGGGATAAAAGGCCCAGAAAACTGAGGGGCATCATAACAGCATCATTCTTTTCAGGTTCCAAAGTCCCTGTTCTTTTTTTCCCCCTTCTTTCAGAGTTTTTTTTTTTGTTGTTGTTTGTTTGTTTTTTTGTCATTTATCTATCACATATAAGGAAAATGAGGAAAATATTATACAAATAAAAATACACAATAAAGAAAAATATGTGTACTTTATCTTCCTTCTAACCTGTTTTTTGATGGACTCCAAACTGCTTTCACAAATCTCCTGGACAGGGTGGCGGGTATTGCTTCCAACTATACAGAACACTGTAATGGCATAAAGATTCTGAAATATTTGGTAGAAGGGTGAAGTGCTGACCTGCATTCGGCCACTCAGCTGTTTGGTCCAGCTGCCATTGCCTAGTGGGTCCCGGTTGCAGTGTTCACTTATAAGGTCAGGTTAACTAGAAGTTCCCCGCTGTTGCGCAGAGTACCAACCTGCTTGGTATATCTAAAAGTTCTTTACACTTGTATGTTGTAAGGCTCTCATATCTTACTTGATGATTATGGAATGCAGATATCAAATTCCAATATATGATGTAATAGTTTAATGGACTGAACCATTTCTCTCAAATATACAGCGTTTTCCATTGCATCTCAAACACAGATGGTTTTGAAGACTTGCATAACCCGGAAACTTGAGCCCATGATTTTCCAGAATAAAGTAAAGCTGTCTGCGAAAAAGGTAGCTATAATAGGTGACTGCTTCAATATCCCACCCAGAATAAAAACAGAAGTGTCAAAGTGGCTATTTCTCAAACGGCCAGTGTGACATGAAAAGGCATTGTGTCAGGCACTGCCGGGAACAGAAGAATAAGCCCAAGCCTGCACCACGAGATCTTGCTCACCGCCCGTCAGTAGAATCAGGTCTGCCAGGCTTCATGATTTAACTGTAACTGCAACCTTTGGCTTGAACAAAGTGTGTGGATTGAGGGGTACATCACCCAGAGGCAGCACTCAAATGCTTTAGAGTCTCTTGCCACCAACTAACAGACCCCCGCCAGTAAACAACAACTGTTGCAGCAAGGCTGGGAGGGGCAGCATGGCCTCACCATGATGCCAGCTGGGCCTCCTGGTACCGGGTTCCCTCATGGTATCGAGCTGCCCTGCCATCAGGGGAGAAAGAGACACGAGGAAGGGAGAACCAAAGGAGCACATGTGACCATGCCTGCACCCTCTGGAATTCCCATCACAAGCAGAAATTGCAAACTTTCCAACAGGAATGAACTAACCTGAACCCAGAACCCTTCTCTGGGTGCCCAACACTGGGGAAGGCACAAGCATCAGAGGAAACACAGGAATGGAAATCGTATGTAATGAAATCATCACAAACATATTTGGTGAACTCTCAAGTGCTGTGACAACATAAGGGGGAAACAAATGCATCAACTATGTCCACATTCTCCTAGGACACACCAGATATGAACACTAGTGACAAAAATATCTCCATTATTCTACTGAATACATGACTTAACTTTTCATAATCCCACACAAGTTACCATAAGGTAATATTTTTAAAGTTAGATGCCATTTTAGCTTGCAGCTGATTTTTTCTGTCACTGAATTTGCAAAAAAATAAAATATAAATAAAAATTGCCAACCTACAGATCTAACATGGTGATTTGTAGAATGACATAAACACTAAAGATCATGAAAATATTGATAATCTGTCAATGATATCATTCTATCAAAATAGATAATCTACCAAATGTGGTAGGACTCTTCCATGAGTCAAGCAAGTGAAACTGTATCCAAAGTATCAAGCATGGAGTGTTCCATCACCCTTGAGCCTGTCCACAGCTTTGAGTTTGTTCCCCCAATTTCCTATAAGAGAAACAGATAATGGGTTTTTGAACCAAAATATCTTATAGTCCTAGAGGGTTTTAAGGTCAAATATTTCCCCCTACTTAGTCCCTATGAATGCTGCAATTTAGTATTTATTCTAAATCTAGAACTTCTAGTACATAGGTGTGTGTGGGGGGGTCTGTTCGGTGAAAACAGGAATCATGGCACATTCCCTCCTGGAGAACACAGTCCACAGGAAATAGGTTTTGAGAATGGAGCCATGGCAGCAAAAATGGACACTAGAGCATTCTCAGGAAGGCAGAGTTTTGCATGTTCCATAAATTGAAAGTGTAAAGAGAGGCTGGAAGTAGTGGTAAGGGAAGCTGTCATTTAGCTTAATGAAGACATCAGAGACTTAAGTCTCAGCTACTAAATATTGCAACTCATATAGAAGATCACATCACCTGCCACCACAGTACACAAGTCAAATCTCACACCATGAGTGCTGGTAATCTCAGAATAGAAGGTTCAGATATATTCTATTGCAAACATTTTGATGTTCACATTCAAAGATGATGGTATGGAGGAAAAGAAATGGTGTAAGTCCAAGGGCAAAAAACATCATGGCAAAATGAAGGAAAAATATACCTCTTTGAAGATGCTGACAAAGTGCACATTATTAAATACCTGCTGGAGAAACTATGTATTTTTTAATTTTTTTAATGTTTGTTTATTTTTGAGAGAGATATAGCATGAGCAGGGTAGGCGCAGAGATGGAGACGCAGGATCTGAGGCAGGCTCCACGCTTTGAGCTATCTGCACAGAGCCTGATGTGGGGCTCAAACCCAGAACCATGAGATCATGACCCAGGACGATGTCGAACACTTAACCAACTGAGTCCTCCAGGAGCCCCTGTAGAAACTAAATATTAACATGAAAAGATCTTTTCCAACTATCATTATATGCATATGGAAATATGCATATGAATTATGGTTTTAAAGCTTCCTAAAGGAAAGATTGTAAATAAACCAGAATTGTGTCTCAATTTAGTAGAGAATATTTGATTCCCGATGGGAAAATGTTGTCATTATATAATAAATACAGTGAACCTTTAAACAATGCAAGGGTTGGGGGCACCAAACCCCCATGCAATAAAAAATTCATGTGTAACTTCTGACTCTCCCAAAACTTTACTAATCATCTACTGTTGACTGGAAGCCCTACTGATAACTAAGAGCAAATTAACACATATTTTGTATGTTGCATGTTTTATATTTTGTATTTTTACCACAAATAAGCTAGGAAACAGAAAATGTTAAAATCATATGTAAGAAAGTACATGTACTGTACTGTATTCATAAAAAAATTTCTATATTTATAGGCCTTCTGAGAGAAGGAAGACAAGTCTTAAATACATAATCTAACCTTACACCTAAAGGAGCTGGAAAAGGAACATCAAACAAAGCCCCAAAATAGCAGACAAGGGAAAAAATAAAAACTAGGAATACAAATCAATGATACTAGGTTGAAAAATAAAAACAGAAGAGATCAATAAAAGTAGGATCTGATTCTTTGAAAGAATTAACCCAACTGACAAATCTCTAGCCAGACTACTTAAAAAGAAAAAAAAAAAAAGAGCCAAATCAATAAAATCATGAATGCAAGAGGAGAGATCATAACCAACCTGGTAGAAATACAATTATAAGAGAATATTATGAGCAACTATATGCCACTAAACTGGGCAAACTGGAAGAAATAAATTCCTAGAAATATATAATCTAATCTAAAACTGAAACAGGAAGACATATAAAATTTGAACAGACCCATTTTGTAAAAAAAAAAAAAATTGATACAGTAGTCAAAAATCTTCCAGCAAACAAAAGTCCAGGGCCAGATGGCTTCCCAGGGGAATTATACCAGACATTTAAAGAAGAACTAATACCTATTCTTCTCAAACTGTTCCAAAAAACAGAAATGTAAGGAAAAGTTCCAAACTCATTCTACAAGGCCAGCATTATCCTGATTCCAAAACCAGACAAAATCCCCAGTAAAAAGGAGAATTACAGGCCAATATCCCTGATGAACATGGATGCAAAAATTCTCAACAAGATGTTAGCAAATTGAATCCAGCAACACATTAAAAAGAATTATTCACCACGACCAAGTGGGATTATTTCTGGGCTGCAGAGATGTTTCAATATCCACAAATCAATCACCTGATACACCACATTAATAAAAGAAAGGATAAGAACCATATGATCCTCTCAATAGATGCAAGAAAAGGGTTTCCTGTAACACAGCTTCCCTTCTTAGTAAAAATCCCCAACAAAGTATGGATAGAAGGAACATATCTCAATATTATAAAGGCCATATATGAAAATCCCATAGCTAATATCATCCTCACTGGGGAAAACCTGCGAGCTTTCGACCTAAGGTCAGGAACATGACAGATATGTCCACTCTTACCACTGTTGTTCAACACTGGAAGTCCCAGCCTCAGCAATCACACAAAAAATAAAAACCACCTAAATTGGCAAGGAAGAAGTCAAACTTTCACTCTTCACAGACGATATGATACTCTACATGGAAAACCTGGAAGGCTCCACCAAGAAACTGCTAGAACTCACACATGGATCCAGCAAAGTCACAGGATATAAAATCAATGCACAGAAGGCTGCTGTATTTCTATACACCAATAATGAAACAGCAGAAAGAGAAATTAGGAATCATTCCCATTTACAATTGCACCAAAAACCATAAGATACGTAGGAATAAACCTAAGGAAAGAGGTAAAAGATATGCATGCTGAAAACTACAGAGAGCTTATGAAAGAAATTGAAGAAGACACAAAGAAATGGAAAAACAATCGATGCTCACGGACTGGAAGAACAAATATTGTTAACATGTCTATAGTACCCATCTCCACATTCAATGGAATCCCTATCAAAATAACACCAGCATTCTTCACAGAACTAGAACAATCTTAAAATTTGTATGGAGCCATAAAAGACCCAAAATAGCCAAAGTAATGTTGAAAAACAAAACTGGAATAATCACAATTCCAGACACATAGATCAATGCAACAGAATAGAGAACCCAGAAATAGACCCACAACTATATGAGCATCTTTGGCGAAGCCGGAAAGAATATGCAATGGAAAAAGACAGTCTCTTCAGTAAGTGGTATTGGAGAAACTGGACAGAAACATGAAGAATGAGAGTGGACCACTTTCTTACACCATACACAAAAAATAAATTCAAAGGGGATGAAAAACCTAAATATGAGACAGGAAGCCATCAAAACCCTAAAGGAGAAAACAGGAAACAACCTCTTTGATCTCAGCTGCAGCAACTTTTTCCTAGATGTGTCTCTGGAGGTAAGCAAAAATTAACTACTGGTATCTTGTCAAGATAAAAAGCTTCTGCACAGTGAAGGAAACAGTCAACAAAGCTAAAAGGCAACCAACTGACTGGTAGAAGGTATTTGCAAATGAAATATCAGATTAAAGGCTAGTATCCAAAATCTGTAAAGAACTTATCAAACTCAACACCCAGAAAACAACTACTCCAGTGAAGAAATGGGCAGAAGACATGAGCAGACATTTCTCCAAAGAAGACATTCAAATGGCTGACATGTGAAATAATGCTTTATATCACTCATTGTCAGGAAAATACAAATCAAAACCACTATGAGATACCAATTTACACTTGCTGAATGGCTAAAATTAACAACTCAGGAAATAACAGATGTTGGCGAGGATGCAGAGAAATGGGAACCCTCTTATACTGTCGATGTGAATGGAAATTGGTGCAGCCACTCTGAAAAAGAGTGTGGAACTTCTTCAGAAAGCTAAAGACCACACTACTAGATATTTACAAAGGATACAAAAGTATTGATTCAGAGGGGCACATGCACCCCAATGTTTATAGCAACACTATCACCAACAACCAAATTATGGAAAGACCCCAAATATCCATCGATAGATGACTGGATAAAGAAGTGGTGTGTACACACACACACACACACACACACACACACACACATACACACACACACACACTGGAGTATTACTCAACCATCAAAAAGAATAAAATCTTGCCAGGTGCAATGACAAATAAGTCACTCAGAAAAAACAAATACCATATGATTTCACTCATATGTGGAATTTAAGAAACAAAACAGATGAACATAGGGAATGGAAGAAAGTATAAAATATGATAAAAATTGGGAGGTAAAACAGAAGAGACTTTTCACTGTAGAGGACAAACTGAGGATTGTTACAGGGTGGAGGGTGGGGGGATGGGACAGATGGGTACTGGGCATCAAGGAGGGCACTCGTGTTGATGAACTCTGAGTGTTACATGTAAGTAATGAATTGCTAAATTCTACTCCTGAAACCAATACTACACTGTATGCTAACTAACCTGAATTTCAGTAAAATTCTGGAAAGGAAAAAAAAAAATAGAAAAGGAAATCAGCATGTAAGTTGATCCATCCAATTTGTTCAAGGGTAAGGTATATGTAAAACGTATATATTAGATTTATATTATATATAAATACTTTCTAGTATGTTATATGTAATTTATATATAGTTCAGGCATTTCTCTCTGATCATCTTTGAAAGAGCAGGTATTTTTAAAATTATATTAAGAGGTATTTTATGATATTTCAAATTCCTTGCTCCCTTTTAGAGATTCATATTTTCATCCACAAAATCACAGTTAAATTAAAAACATTGTTATAATTGTTTTTATTTTTTTAAGTTTATGTATTTAGAGAGAGAGAGAGAGAGAGAGAGAGAGAGAGAGAAAGCAGGCGTGTGTGCGCACACACACCCACAAAGCAGGGGAGGGGTAGAGAGAGAAAGGGAGAGAGAGAATCCCAAGCAGGCTCTGTACTGTCACCACAGAGCCCCACACAGGGCTTGATTCCACAAACTGTGAGATCATGACTTAAGCTGACATGAAGAGTCAGACTCTTAACGGACTGCCATCCCGTTGTTCTGAAATCTTATATTTTAAATTTAATTAAACTTAAATTAAAATTAATTTATTTAATCTTCCTCAAGTTTTTTTCTTTAAATCCTGCTGGTGTCAGTAGAATTTAGTAATTCATCACTTAGATACAACACCCAGTGCTCATCCCAACAAGTATCCTCCTTAGTGCCCATCCCACACCCTCTTCCTCTCCAGCAACCCTCAGTTTGTTCTCTATATTTAAGAGTCTCTTATAGTTTGCCTCCCTTTCCCCCCACCCCTTCCCTTATGTTCTTAAACAATTAATCATATAAAATAGTACATTTAATCTTCTTCCTTCCTTACCTTTCAAATGTTTCCCATTTTTATGTAACTAAGAGCCTTTCAGTATCTGCTACCTCTCTTAGGTCCTTCTTCATCCAACTTGCCCTCCTCAATTACAACAGTTTATATCTTTTTACTCACAGACTATAGAAACCCTGTCTAAATAATTTTAGATATCTATTCTTATAATCATTTTCCAATCTATGAATAGAGAGAATATAGAGAACTATAGAAGAAAAGCAACATTTTAACTGTAATGTTTAAAACTATTTGAAATAATAAAACGTATCTCTGTAATTGGCTCATATTAGATAAAAAGATAATCTTTAAAATGAAAGGTTTGGATATTTTGTATTCAATAACTGCATCAACCTGAGGGGAAAAGGTTAATGAGAGTCTCCCTAGCATCTTTTCCTAATTGCTAAAAACAATTATTATTTTAAAAATGTAAGATTATTTTAATGGGTCAGCATGAACTGTATAGAAAATGTTTTGATACATCAAACAAGTTTCATTAAATAAGATAAATAGTTCTACAGATTATAATGAGATAAAATCAATCTAATTACAGAAACAAAGCAATGGGAGTCTCTCTTGCGCCCTTGGTTGTGATGTGTGTGTCCCTATGATAGGTGACCAATTGCTCAATCTTCCTCTATCAGACAGGACGCAGGAATGGACAGAAACAAATTAAATATGGAAAAGAGAAGTTTCCGGTGGTATGCACTGAAGTTCCTTCTCTCCAAATGATACCCTCAGTCCATTTCCACTCCTCTGCCTTCCTTGTTGGAGATCAGCATGGGAGTAACAGGCATTGAACAGGGGCCACCAGGAGGAGACACTAAGCCCTATATCTGCTGTGAATCTCACTGTTCTGAATGGGAAAATGCTTCACCTATAAACATGTGCTATCCGGGAGCATTCTGCAGTCTAGAGATCAGAATATTAAACTGTGAAGCAAGAAGGGCGCCTGGGTGGCTTAGTCGGTTAAGCGTCCGACTTTGGCTTAGGTCATGATCTCGTGGTTCGTGGGTTCGAGCCCTGCGTCGGGCTCTGTGCTGACTGCCAGCTCGGAGTCTGGAGCCTATTTCGGAGTCTGTATCTCCCTCTCTCTGACCCTCCCCTGCTCACGCTATCTGTCTCTCTCTCCTAGAAATAAATAAAAATATTAAAAAAAAAAAAACAACTGTGAAGCAAGGAAAAGAGTCTGTTCAAAATATAAAGTAGAATATCAGATACTTCAAATCCATGTCTATATTAGCTGACCCTAGACTCCCTTCACATAGATTAAGAACCATCTCTTTCTGTTGCTTCATTATTGGTGTATAGAAATGTGACAAATTTATGTATATTGATTTGGTGTCCTGTGACTTCAATGAATTCACTTATCAGTTCAAACAGTTGTTTGGCCGAGTCTGTAGTGTTTTCTATAGATAGTATCAGGTCATCTGCTAATAGTGAAAGTTTCATTTTTTCCTGATCAATTTTGACATTTTTCTTTTTCTTGTCTGATTGCTGTGGCTAGGACCTCTAGTACTATGTTGAGTAAAACTTCTCAGTAGAATTCTTGCTTTGCTCCCGATCTTAGGGGGAAAGGTCTCAGGTTTCCACCACTAGGTATGATGGTAGCTGTGGGTTTTCCATATATGCCCTTTATTTTGTTTATGTATATTCCCTCTAAACCTATTTTGTTAAAGGTTTTTATCATGAATCAATATTGGACAATCGATGTTGTCCAATGCCTCTTCTGCATCAACTGAAAAGATCATATGGCTTTTATCCTTTCTCTTGGATAGGAGAGTACAGTGCAGCCATTGTGGAAATCAGTATGGGGATTGCTCAAAAAATTAAAAATAGAATCATCATAGGATCCACTAATTCCACTATTGGCTATTTACTCAAAGAATACAAAAATACTAATTTGAGAAGATTATGCACCTGTATATTATATACAGCATCATTTAGAATAGCCAAGATATGGAAGCAGCCCGAGTGTCCATCCACAGATAAGTGGATAAAAAAGATGTGGGGTGTGTATACACTATTCAGCTACAACATAGATGGAGGATATAATGCTAAGTGAAATAACTCTGAGAAAGACACATACATGATTTTGCTCCTATGTAGAATTTAAGAAAAAAAGGAAATGCACAAAGGAAATAACGAGAGATGAGCCTCCTCTTAAGGGGAGGCAGGTAGGGGCCTAGGTGAAACAAGTGAAGGGGATTAATAGTGCACTTACGATGGGTACTGATCAATGTATAGACTTATTAATTATATACTTAAAACTAATAAAACACCGTATATATTGGAATTAAAAACTTAAGTTTATTTAAAATATCACTTCTTACCATTTTCCTCAGTGATAATACGGAAGAACTATTCCCAGAAGACTAAGCTATACTTATATCTAATTTTCTGTTAAACAGAAGTCCTCCATTTCAGAAAACGTTAGCAAAGCAAACCCACATTGCTAGAGTTCTGTGGCTATTTATATAGGATAATACAGTTACAAAGGTAAGCAAAATATGAAAATACCAGTTCTAGCTCTTTTCGAACTTGTAGTCATGGTTTATTTGAAACTCATTTTACGTGGAAAGCAATATATTTACCTTTTTTTTTTTTAATATCAGCATCTTGAATGTGAGTCACAAAGCAATACAGATGGCGCCATAAAAATCATCCAAGACAAAAAGTGCTTAGCTTGAAGAAGCTATAAGAGTCAATATATTTTAGTGTTTTAAGAATACTACAACTCAGGCATATGTCATTTTTCTGGGCAAAATCCAATAGTTATAGTTTAAACATCTCTTAAAGCAGCTGCTCTTTTAGCTTTTTTTTTTTTGGCAAATCTCAATTTTTATGTATGGGGTTGTATACTATTCTCTATCCATAATGATATACTGATTTCAAAGACATGTCATTTTCACACAATGCTTGTACTAACCCTCTTATTTTTCAGGGGACAGAAAAATCAAGGAACTAGGATAAAGATAAAACTTAGGGCTCAAGCAGAATTGTAACAGGAAAATAAGTTTCTTATTTGACACGCAGCAGAAAATCCATGGGGGGTAAGATTCAGACCATGGTAACCAGTCTTTCCCCTTCAGTCTGTTTTCCTCACAACATATATCCTACGAAGGGGTCAATGGGCCATGTCTCGCTCTGGCTTCAAATCCTGTAACTGCTCCCCTCACCTGAGAGAATCTGACCCACGACCATGGCTAGAGAGGCTTTGACCTTTGCATTGCCTGTGTCTTCCACCCATTTGTGACTTCCTGGCTGCTTCTCCTTGCCTATCGGTAACTCAGCTTCCCTGGTTCCTTTCCTATCTCAAGATTTTGCTCATATTTCTTCCCATGCTTGGAATTTCACTTTCCTCCCTTCATGGGTTCATCCACTTTCCCTTTCAGAGCTTAGCTTAAATACCTTCTAAGAGATTTTTAACCCCCATAAAAAACATTCCTCATTATTTACTTTAAAATCCCTATTTGTATTTATTATCATATTAATAACCAATAATTATTCCATTAACTTATTTCTTACAAATCAGCTTCCCCTAGCAGCTTATAAATACCTCAAAAGCAGGAAACATAGCCATCTTGTTCACTAATACGACCCCAGCATATGTCTGGTATATAATAAGTTCCTAAAAATTTTCCTATTTGTTTCATTCATTTAGGAGTATTTTTAATGAAGATTATATACAGAGTACAAATTAAATTTAATGAATTTGCTCACCTAGACAGCTACTGTAATCTTATATTTTCTTTCACAAAATGCTATTTTTAATTTTAACTTACTTGTAATGCAACCCAGATTAGCTTTATATTTAGGGACTTTGGTTCTGAACCAGTTATATGCTAATAAAGTTAGCTTTTACTGACCTTTGAAAAAAGAATTAAAATACACACACATAGCTGTAGGTATTCACACACACTTAATTTTATCACACCTGTGCTTCATAGCATGTACCAAAAGTTGGAAATTAACTAGTGAATCTGAAATGGGTAGACCCATTAGTTTACATAATTCCATGTAAATAATACCAGAGGTTTGCAATCTGTGCATTTAAATGCAATATAACATTGTAAACTATTACATATGGTGTGTTATAAGAATTGCCTTCCAGAGAAGGTGGCTTTAGGAGGGCATTCATACACCGTAGACTAAAACTCAGTTCTGTTAGGTTTCACAATACATTCCCTAGTAGCAGAAAGTCTGGTAATCCATGCTGAAGTCTGTTTTGTTTACAAAATATTCTGATTGGGCAGATTCTCTGAACTGTTTTCCATCCTAAGAATGGAAAGGTATCAAAGATATGAAGTTTGAATCTACAATGCCCTTGAAGCAGGCAGTTCTATGACCATGTTCAGAGGCAAGTTCCTACATAGGAGTAACTACTAATCCTTGGATAACCTCAGCACAATTATCATATCTTATTTACCTTCGTATCCTTCCTATCACAGTGCTTGACGTTTATTAGACCTCCATAAATGTTTACTGAGGGTGTTTAATGAAATGCATTAGCCAGAATCTATCAGCATTCTTAAAAATTTATGAAACCTAACAATCTCACTTAACTGGATGTTATGAGATAGACTTTCCTGGAAAAACCGGGAGATTAGATTTCTCTAGATCAGTTATTGGGCAGACTGCTAAATTCCAGGGGCACAAGGGAGGCTTGGTAGATACATGTTCTGGATTATCACCTCAGACTGACTCTTCTCTGTAGCAAAAAAGCAACTGGGGAATGCAAGATAAAATCTAAGCATCAGCCCAAACGATAGCAAATTCACTGTGAGCCCATGAAATGAAAAGTAAATGTCTACCAAAATCGGTCCAATAGCAAAAACTTAGGATTCTTCAATGTTCATTGCTGTATGTGAGAACGGTGTTTTCAGTATTTATGCACTCAATCTATTAGGTGACATTTGATGATAAAGCAATGAATCTTTCCACTCTAACAAAGCTCTCCGCACAAGTGCAAAGGGCTGCTGTTGTTTACAGGCTGTGAATCAGGGAGCAGCACTCTATTAAAAGAAGCTATAATACGGGGACTGTGAATTTCATCTGCTGTGAGTCACCATTATGCCAAACTTTTGTATTAATTGGCTTTTCATGTTGCTCCAGGGCAAGTGGCTAAAAGGAGATTATTGTAAATAAGCCATTAGTATAAAAACCCATTCATACCACATCCAGTAAAAAAGAAAAGAAAAAAGAATCAAAGGAAGCTGTTAACTTTGCTTTGCTGGCTAGCTGTTTAACTCATGCATCCCTGAGTTTTCTTCTGTTGTTGTGAAGGTAAGAAAGGCCATGGGAAGTCAGTGTTAAAGGGGGTCAGGTAAAATAAGCCAGAAAACATACACACACACATAAACTCACACACCATTGTATCAGACAGGAAAGAAAGGGAATTGCACAGCCTAGGAGATCCTAAGGTCCCCCTCAGGACATGACAGCAGGAAGACAACCCCCCCTCCCCCCGCCAAAGGAGGAAGACAACACTGTCTCATGGCCCAGACTGCAAGCTTCATGAGGGTCTGCTCAGTCACACAGGTGAGGCCTGCCTGGCCTCAAGTTTTTAACAACAGGCAAAGCATGAGTTTCCCAGGAGGCTTTTTCTGACCACAGCAAAGGAACGTGAGCGCATGGAGTCTTTGGCATGGGGTTTGAATTGTTCTAAGAGGTGCAGAGAGCAGATGCTTCCCAGTTGTGCAGCAAGGCCCGTGCGCCGTATGCCCTCCAGCACCAAAGAACAAGACTTTGTACATTCGGGATAGCTATTTTTCGCATAAAAATAATAGCAGAGTAATGGGAAGATGGAATTATCCCCAGGTTCATTAAAAAAAGACAGTTAAACATTATTCATATAAATAAAAAATAATTTAACAGATGTTTATTGAATACTGACTAGTGGCTGGGGCTATATCAGAAATGAAGAAAAACTTCTTGTCTTCATAGAACCTAACCTGAACCTGTGGATATCCTGAGCACAGCCCTGAACCTGCAGAGGCTCCCTTCTTCCCTGCAGGGAATTCACAAAAAATAAGGGTTTTGTCTATATTTTTTTCTTTTTAGAAATTCAAAATTCCAATAAAACCTGCTTAGTAAACTATTTTAAGATGAAACTATGGAGAATTGACATTTTAATAGAGGATTCTGTCAAAAGGTTTCCCTGTAGGGTGCCAGGAAAGTTGTTTAAAACCTGGAACAGTCAAAATATGTGGGGGGTGTGTGTGTGTGTGTGTGTAAGTTTTGAAGTTGATAGCAATTAATCTTTGAATTAACAGGCAGATCCAAATTTCCAAATGGGTTTTGACTAAGTTGTAAATGGATTTCTCTTCACATATATCTTTAGGTTATACATTGCATGTTGATTTATTAGGTTGTACATGCTGATATAAAAATGTTATATTGGAAGGCTACTACGTTATATGGGAAAGTGAAATGGAATCATTTACAATGGCTAATTAAATTTTACGAACTAGAATAAAAATACTGGACCGATTATGTTAAAAAATATGTAATTGAGTTAGAGTAACATAAAATACGCATACCCACAGAACACACCGTGTCTGTATTACATGTTGGAAAATGGCTTTCTATATTGGATTCAGACAGTGGGAAAGCAGGAATGGGGCGGGGGTCGCAGGCACATTTTTCATGCTACACGTGTGCACATGGTGACCACCTGTCCCCTTGCGGGAGTATTTGGTTTCCAGTACCAGGTGATTAAACCCTCTGTGTCAAACATTATGCTAAACACACAGTAGGTAGTTAGGTTACCCTTAAATATTTTCATAAAGTAGGAACAATCTTCCTCTTAGACTAGAAATATTGAGGCTTACTGAAATTAGAGTATTAAATTAATGATGCAAAACCAGTTCATGAAAGATATAGATTTAAACCCAGGTTTATCCTGTCTCCAAATGCTATGTTCTTAACCATGTGACTGTACAGAGGAGTCATCATTCTGATATTCTAACCGACAGCTCACCCTAGGGAGACCCCTCTGTCTGGAATGTTATAGGTTACAGCTACCTTTCCTTTCATGCATTTTTCTCTAATATAGACCTAATTCAGTGTTTATCGTGGGAGGAGGGACATCGAGCCACAAGGAGAAAATAACAGCTGGCAGAGGGAAATAACAGAAGCAGAGTTCTCCAGAAACTCTGGCCATCATGGCGATGTGAGGAAATTCCAGGTCGCCAATTCTTCAGTTAACAGACTTGGTAACTATTTCTTCCTGTCCCTCGTTTCCTGGCAAGGCCACCATGGCTCTCATCATTGAGTAAATCCCAGGGCAGTCTATGGAAGGGGAAAATCTAAACCTCCTGTTAGCTTTCTACATTTCAGGCCAGTGTAGACTGGTGCCAATGGGTTAAGAACTCAATGTTGCATTTCATAAAAACAAAATAAAGCACAGCAAATGCAATGCAATTGTGCCTCATGTATTCTTCTTATCTGAAATAGTTCAGTTAGGTTTTTCCACACTCAAGTTTAAGTTTCCGTAATGTACCTCTTGAAAATTATCTACATAAAATGTGAAAGACACATCTTATTATTAAAAACACACTTTTTAAAAATATTTTGCTCAATGATGACACTGAGAATAAAATTACTGTATGGCCAAATGCTGTTTTCTCAGTGAATTAAAATAACTGGCTACTATTTTAACAATCATACAAACTTCCACTATAAATACCTGGTGATTCAGGATATGTCTATTTATAAAAGTGATGTATCTTGCATTTTTGTCCATCTATACCCAGAGCAGCTATAATCTGCCTTGTATATAAAGACCCGAAAGCAATAGGAGCTGGTCACTTAGACTAATAATCCATTTTGTGAACATAGCACACATGCATAGTTGTTTGTCACATACATGTTGTCATTTCTTCCTGTAAAGTAGATAATAATGTCTGATAACATATAAAGCTAAACCTGAATTTCTACATCTTAGCATATCCACAACTAGGAATTTGCTTTTTCTTAGACTATATTATAACACTATTCTATTTTTTGAGAATTACAAAAGTTTTGTAAGTTTTTCTTTTACAAATACAAGTGTGAAATATGAAAACAATCAGGAAAAATATGAAATAAGAAATTCATAATTCATAAGTTAAAAAGATATTAATAAAATGTTTTAATGTTTATTTTTGAGTGGGGGCGAGAGAGAGAGAGAAGAAGGGAGGAGGAGAGAGAGATGGAGAGACAGGGAGGGAGAGAAAGAGAGAGGGAGAGAGAAAGAGACAGGGAGGGAGAGAGAGTGAGAGCATGAGAGAATGAATAGGCAAGGGGCAGAGAAGGAGGGAGACACAGAATCTGAAGCAGCTCCAGGTTCTGAGCTGTCAGCACAGAGCTTGATGTGGGGCTCAAACTACTGAACCATGAGATCATGACCTGAGCCAAACTCAAATCTTAACCAGCTGAGTCATCCAGGAGCCCCCAAAAGATACCACCTATTAATTCAAATGCTATAGAAGAGAAGGTCTTCTTGAAAAATATTTTCAAAGATGTTAAGTGATAGGCCAATTCCCTGGGTACTTAGTGGGCACACCACTAAGTTAGCCCTCCTACCTCCAAGCCAGAGCTGTGTTAGGCTACTTCGGGGTCTTGTTATTTTTTCCATTCTACCCCCCAACAGCCTGCACATTTGTAAACCAGGCGGGTAACATTGCTTGTGATTCCATAGTTCTGTGCGAAGGTCAAGATGCATTTTTACATGCAGCACCTCTCAGTAGTTATGAACTCTGCAATATTTCTACAGAAATATCAACTGATTCTAATCAACAGGAGTCTCACAGAAGTTAGATCTAAAGATGCTTTCTGTAAATAGCACACGCTCCAAAGATTTTTCTGTTTTTCATCTATTTGCAATTACTTAAGTAGAGCATATATAGACGGGAACATGCAACTATAAATGATAATGTTGGCTCAGGGGATTAACAAAACTTCAGAACTAAATACCAGTTAGAGTCCCTGCTGTCAACCCTGTCGGGTTTACTTGTTCAGTAAACTTACATCTTGGCATGACATGATTAAGAAACAAATGAAGATTTCACATGTTGTTTTTAATCTAGAATTAAGCAGAAATGATTTTCAGAACACTGTAGGTGGCACACATCCTCACACTTATAAATAAAATCTCTAGAATTGCCGGATGTCAGTTTCTAACATTTTCTGAGAATGCTGAATTTTAATATTGACTGCAGAGTACTGAGTATTCATCAATTTTTATTGCTTCCTATTAACCCTTTAAAAAATCTATCCCCCACGAACTTCCTACAGCCCTTTTTGAGTCCATTTGTACTGTGTTTGTTTTGGGACCTATATGGATGAAGGCAAAATCTACAGAGAAACTAAAAGCACAATTTGAAGTCAGACAGTCAAGATGCTCATCTCCTTCTCTAACGTTTGGCCCTGTTTTTTGAGCAAATTCCCTTCAAGTCTTGGTTTCCTTTTCTCAAATAGAGGGCCAGTAAGATGTTCTTTGGAATGCTGTTTTTCACTTGAAAATGAGAAAATACACGTGTTAAATTTCTTAGCATTTTGCCACAATACAGTCAATATTCAATAAATTAATGGCTAATATTGCTCTGATTACTCATATCGTTCTCACATTGAACTTTTTCCCCCAAGTACTGGAACTTATCAATTCTACTCATTTCTAGGTCTCAATATTTCTAAACATAATTGATCTTCTTTACTCATATAAATCAGCTCTTCCCCCAAAACTGGCCTAGATTAGGTCACGACACCAACATCTACTCACTGTCATACTCCTTAGTGTCTCAGACGTTGGCCCCACTACCTGGAGGCTGGGGTCCTCAGCAGCTGGGATGGAAAGGGAACAGAGTCCTAATGCCACCATCTGGAAAGAAGCAAGCACCTCATATGCTTATTGGGATTAAATGTGTTCATATATGTAAAATGCTTAACCTCACTAGCCACAAAGCAGTGACTGCAGAGTGCTGACAAACACCATTACATTATTACACTAATAGTGTCTGTTTAAATGCTCCAAGACCATTGTGTTTTCCTTCAGGCTGTTCTATTCTACAAACTCACTCCTATATTCATAACCAAATCCAATGGAAATCTAGATTTTAAAAGATTATTTTGGCATGAGAAATTCTAATTTTGAAATAAGTGGAATAGAAATTCATCACAGTAACTTTGCATTTTAGTTCAGCTAATTTTTTTTCCTTTAACCACAAACACATTTCCTGTATCAAAGAACAGAAGAGGTTCTGTGGGGCCTTAAGGGCATTTTTCCCTGACAGGAATAGTTTTCTTGTGTATATTAAACACTTACCCTCTTAATTATTTTAACAAATCCAGGATATGGAACAGAGATTCAGCATTGGTTTTTCCCTGCTCTTCTCAAGACTATTTCTTATCAGTGGAGCTTTAAGGAATAATGCTTTATTCAATAATGTAGTTTTAAAGTTTTCAATAATTTCAGCCTGAAGCTCTTCAAACTTTATGTCGTTGTGCTCCGATGCAGAAAATGGGCAAGTGGCTGGACTGACTATCCCTCCTACCATAGGAGAAATGGTTAAGATACAGCAATAAAAATTGTTTTTATATGCCAAGTCCAGCTTAACTGAGAAAAAAAGGAAAGAACATAAATCTCAGGTGATAATTGTGGAAAGAATGATCAACAACACATCCTTACACTTGGGTGAAGGCCCCAGAGGCGGTCCCCAGTACCCAAGAAGAAAATGAGAAAGGTTTTCTGGATTAAAAAAGGCAAGGCCACTAGGATTAGGCTTGATATTGCTAAAAATTTCCATTACAATAAGACAGGGTGGGGGTCTGACTCCCTGGCTGTGGGCAGTAGTTGGAGACGAGTGGGCATCAGAAGCACTGACCTGTGGCTTGTACAGATACAGGGTAGTTATGGGAGTTTCAAATTGAGAACATAAAATAACAATTGGACAAGGACAATTGAATTCCCTTGGCACTGATGGAGCAAAGTAAAAACCACTCTCCTGAAACACTTTTATAATGTAGTAATTTGTCTACTATAGGAACAAATTTGCCCCTTGAAATAAAGCAAGTTGACAATTAAAACATACATGTGGAGTGGAGTGTATGAAGGAATAGAAATGAGCTCAGATGGTAGAAGAAATAACATCTTTGTAATCGAAAATAAAATAATCTGAAATAGACAATACATTAATTATTTAAAAATAAGTAGAGAAATAAAATTAGGCATAAAAGACTTTTGTCAAAACACAGATTAGACAAAGCTGAAGAGAAAAGAACAAACTGGGAGACAGAAATGAGGGAATTACCTGGAATCCAATGCAGAAAGTATGAAAACAGAAAATAAAGAACAGAAAAGGTATAATTTGAAGACTCAAATTACAATAAAATAAAAATTCTAACATAGAAAACAGAGAATGAAGAGAGAAAATATTTGAAAGTGTAATATTTGCCAAAGTTTCCTGAATAAACACAGGAGTTCCCAGACCAGAAACATGGAACCCTGATGAAGAGCAATAAAAGCAAAATCTGTAAGTAGATAGATTCTGGTAAAGACGCAATAAGATGGCTTGAACAAAGCTGGGTACTTGTTCATCTAAAAGAGGAAAAGATTTCCCCCAAGGAACATTATATAAGCGCATCCTGACCATCACATGAGTATCAGGGTGGATTTCTTATCTTCAGTGTGGTCTAAGAATCTTTAGGAAGAGAGTCTAATTTGCAGAAGTTAGGACTCATTCTGCCCATATGTATCCTGCAAAAAAGAATCACAACTCTTCTCTGGACTGTTACACTTTCAACCCTAGCATCAAAGGATTCACCAAAAGTGAAGTCCAAAGAAAAATAATCAACTAGGGTAAACAGTCTCAAATGACCCAAAGACAAAACGTAATACAGCAAGAAACAGAACAAAAATATTTTAAAAAATCAGACCTTAATAGATTTCAGGTACTAGAACTATAAAACATGTCATTAAAACATTTTTTATATACACACATATACGTATATAAAACCTCAATATCATACAGACAGAGAGACGTAAAACCTCAATAACATCAACAGAAAAAGATGCCGAAGGAGTTGCAAGGAAAATGAAAACTTATTGGAATTAAAAAATGTAATACGATTAAATTTTAGACATAGTTTAAATGGCAGATTTCATTGAAAAGAAGTCTTATCTACTGAAGAATACATCAGAAGACATTATTTGGAGCTACAAAGTATGATGGGTTTAAAGACATTTCTCATAAAATGAGGAAATCTAGCATGTTCCTAATGGAGATAAAGGAAGATACACTATAAATACTGGGAAGAAAAATTATGAAGAGGTAATGGGAAACAAATTCCAGAAGCTTTGAAAGGCACACACACTTAGAGATCTATACAGCCCCAGAAAATCCTGTTGTGGTAAATTAAATGGTTTTTTACGAACAAACGCTGTTAGCTAGTTGTACACCCACATGTTTAAAAACATGTATCTAGACACAGACCTTACACCAGCCACAAAAACTAACTGGAAATGGATCACAGTCCTAAATGCTAAATGTAAAAAAAAAGTAAGGTAAGGATAAAGAAGAAAATTCTGAAAACTCTTTTTTACAAATTTATTATATTAAAGAACTTATGAGCAAATGTTTGTCAAAATGAATTAGAAATTTTATATGAAAAAGACAAATGCCTGGAAATATAAATCCAAACTGACAAAAATATTGGAATAGCCCCATAACAATTGAAAAGTTGAATCATGTAATTAAGAAATCCTGGCCCTCAAAATAATTTGAAGTTCATATATTAATGTGTGAATTATAGCAGAATTTACTGAAAAAATTATACTAATCTTACATATGTTTGTCAGCATAAACTAAAAGGGAACACTTCCAGCTTTATCGGGACAGTGTAACCTGGATATCAAAAGCCAATGGGAGAGGCACCTGTGTGGCTCTAAGTAGGCTAAGTGTCTGATTTCGGCTCAGGTCATGATCTCGTGGTCTGTGGGTTTGAGCCCCGCATTGGATTCTGTGCTCTCCTGCTCAGAGCCTATTTCAGATTCTGTGTCTCCCTTTCTCTCTGCCCCTCCCCTGCTCATGCTCTGTCTCTCTGACTCAAAAATAAATTAATTAAAACAAAAAAAAAGCCGATGGGAAATCAGGTGTTTTCCATCCAACCTTTTTCATGAATACTGATGCAAAACTCATAAACAAACCAGTTCTAATTATAGCAAATCAGTATTACTCAGGTGTTTTTAGAATGCATAATACTTGTTAACCAAGTTGGATGTATTCAAGAGTGCAAGTTCCATGTAGTATTTTAAGATCAATTAATATTTTTCCCATAATGACAATAATGGGACATAGGTCCAATTACTAGATTTAGAAAAATATATTTTATACAGTTCATCATCTAATTACTAATTTACACTTAAAAAGTCTTATAACTAGATATGGCAGGAAACACATTTAATGTTACCCAGGTATTTGCAAAATTATCAAAAGAAACCTTGCATATTGTAGGAAAATACCAGATATTTTCCCTTTGAGCTTAGGGAGGAGAAAAATCCCTGTTATCATTACTTTTAGTGAACATTGATTAGGGATCCTATGCTGTGCAGAAAGAACATAAAATGTAAAATGGGTGGGAAAAAATGTTAGTTGTAGTTGTATGTAATCTGTTCGAACATTCACAAAATCCAATACAACCTATTGAAAATTTAGTGAAATTATCAAGTTTGTCATAACAACGTACCAAAATTAATTGCAGTTCTATATACTGGGAGTATGTTAAAAAAACAAAATAAATAAAACTTATTGTAGAAGAATACATATCAACTACGTGACAGCAGTTCTAACAAAGAGGATAACTGTCCATGACGTAGTTTTCTATTTGAAAACTGAGAATCCTTGTAGAAAAAACTAAAGGAGGCCTGAATAAAAGCAAAGATCTGTCATGTTCATGTATTTGGAACACATAACTTTATGACTAGAGTCATTCCTAGAGTTCAGAAAATGCCAAGCCTTCAACACAACTCTTAGTGGAAACAAATGGATACTGAAATTTATGTGAAAATTTGAGGTAAGAATAGCCAATGAACTCTTTAAAAAGAAAAATTGGGGTGTGTGGGCGGCTCAGTTGTTTAGGGATCTGATTCTTGATTTCAGTTCACGTCATGATCTCATGGTTTGTGGGTTTGAGCCCCGAGCCAGCCTCTGTGATAACAGTCTGATACCTGGGGTCCCCAAGATCCTTTCATGGGACCTGAGAGCTCAGTTCTATTCCATATACTATCAGTACATCGTTTGCCATTTTCACTGTCATTGTCTCATGAGTACCATGAGTGGATATGTGTATGTGTGTATGTGTGTGTAAGAGGAGGGAAAAAAAAGAGAAGCATTGTGCCTAAAACTATGCATATAAATTAACTGCATATAAATTGTAGATTCGAATGTGAAGGGCAAAGCAACAAAGTTTTTATAAGTTACAGTAAGAATATGTATCTTTGATCTTAGGGCAGGGAGAGAATTTTTAAACAGTTCAAGAAAAAGTACTACCCATAAAGTATCATATTAAACTTAAGAATCGTGTTCTTCAAAGAATGGCATTAAAATAGTTGAAAAGAAAGTCACAAAGTTAAAAAGATCTGTAATACATGTAACCAGCATAAATCTTGCTTCAAGTGTGTACTTAAAATTCACAAAGTCAGTAAGAAGTAGATAATAGAAAATGGGCAAGCTAATTGAAAGAACACATCAAGCTACATAGCTGAATGTTCAATAAATATATGAAAAATGCTCTAACATTAATAACCAAGGAGATAAAATCAAAACTGTAATTAAACATTACCACTTACACATGAGAAATGGTTAATATCCACTCTGACAATTGTATAGAGCATCTAAAAAGTCTCATTTGCTGCCTCTGGATGTCTTATTATTGCAATCACTTCAGAAAACAATCATTATCCAGGCAAGTTGGATATGTGCATTGTCTATGACCCAGTAATTCTACTCTAAAGTGTGTCTGTGCACACACCTGCATGTGTATGTACACATCCAACAGAAATGTGTGCTCATGTACACCAAGAAAGATATTTAGTTATCTTAACCTGACAGGTTAATTCATAATAACTGCCAAATGAAACAACCCAACTGTATCATAAGTACAATAAATTGTGATGTATTCATACAATTGAAAGACATGTAGCAATATACATTTCTTTAAAGGACAAGAATCACTTAAAACAGGGATAAATACCACACATATATGGCCGTGAACAATTCAGATACAAAATATTCCATATGATTTATAGAAAGTCAAGAACATAACGGCATAACTAAGCTACACTCTTTAGGAATGCATAATTTTTCATGGGAAAAACTCTTCCAAAGAAGGCATTTCCATCAAAATCAGGGAAGCAGTTTGTTGCGTGGAACATGGTAATTCCCAAGCTATTGTGCGATAAAGCACAGACTTGGAATACTGGATTTGTGCATATTTATACATATGCTACATATTTTAAAACAGGAAATGGATAAAAATAAAATGTTACTATTTAAAGTAGCAAGCACTGTTACCTAATTTTAAGTTAAATTTAACTGCATCCTCTAATAAATAAAGCAGGATTCTAATTGTCAATTTTTCTCATGTCAATAACCTTACTCCATAATTGTAGGGACCACTAAAAACAACAAAAATAAAACTTAACTGAAGTGGTGATTGCAGTTTTAATTGGTATGTAGACTCAAGACTGACACAAAGTAATGACTGGTAGTCAACATTTCCTAAGAGGAAACTTTACCATCTTTATTAAATTTCTGTCCAACGTGTTTTATGCTTGGCGATCACAGAGATACGGGATTAGACAGTACATGTCTAAATCTCACAGGTCCACTGTTTTGGAGTTCTTCAAGATAATGCTTGAGAGTAGTTTACACGGAAGGACATATGAGGAAGAGCTGAGAAAGACGAAATGGACAGTAAATGTGTGGGTAGATGCAGGGAGCAGTAGAGCTACTGGACAGCTTCACCTGTCTTCATGGACTTGGCAAAGGCTAGTGTCTAGAGGACGTGGCTCTGATGTCTATTGGGATGCATGTGTGTGTGTTCTTGTGTATAAAATTATTTCTCAGTACAAAGTCTCTTTGGGGTCCTGAACAATTTTAAGAGTATAAAGGGATCCTGCCACCAAAAAAGTCTGCCTAGAGTGGTAACTCTATGAAGAAATGATAAGGTGTTTGGGGAAATAAGGAAAAAAATAATTAAAAACTCAGGAATCAAGGGGCATCAAGGCAAGGGACTCCTAAATTAGACTGGGGTTACCCCTAAAAAAACTTACTTTGGTTCATTCAGCCTTATCACCCAATGACATAGGAACCTACAGAGAAGGAAAAGGTCCCAAAAGAAGGGAGGGATTTATAGGCAATGATGGGATTCCACAATAACATAGTTTTTAAGAATACAGAATTAAATGGCAGATATGGGCTAATCATAGACAGCTTTCACTACAAGGTCACCAAGTTGTTCTTTTTTACTTCTTATTTTAATGTCATATTTAAGAGAGATACAGACCATGAGCAAGGGGGAGGGCGTGGGCAGAGAAACAGAATCTGAAACAGGCTCCAGGCTCTGAGCTGTCAGTCCAGAGCCCCATGAGGGGCTCAAACTCACAAACCAAGAGATCATGACCTGAGCCACCCAGGCACCCCAGTTGTACTTTTTCTATACACAAGGCAGACAGAGACACGGATACCTTACAAACATCTTTTGGAGCCCTGTCATTACTCCAGGTGTCTCCTTTATTACAGCAACATGGACGGCGATGCAGGTACCTCAGAAGGCAATTGCCATATTATGATATTTAAAAAAAATTTAAAGTTTATTTTATTCATCTTGAGAGAGAGAGTGTGTGCACACAGGAGAGGCAGACAGAGGGGGAGATACAGAATTCCAAGTAGGCTCCATGATCCTGGCATTAGACCTGAATGCACAAAATGTGAGACCATGACCTGAGCCAAAAAGAAGAGTCACCACTAACCCAAACGGAGCTACCCAGGCACCCCTTCAACTGCCATATTGTAAACTATTGGTTTTCACTCATTCATGTTGGTTCCTTTCATTGTAAATGGGATACCTCAAATATCCTAAAAGTATAACAAAACTCTTGATTAAAAAAACATCGAATTTCCTTACAAATATATATGTTAATTACTTTGGTGATTAAACTATTTTTAATAATTGGGTCAAAATATCTAACTTCATATGCTCAGTATTTAGTTATTCAAGGCTCTCATACATGATTCCAGGTTCTTTGGGTGTTTAAAAGGTTCCAAACAAGCTTTACTTGCCCGAGAAAAACAAACACCTGTCTGCTCTACATTTGACACTGTTACAAGAGATGGTGCTGATAGAACCGCACACACCTACAAGGGCAACTGAACAAACGGGAGGGTCATTGTTAGTAAGAAACCACCATCACGAGGTATCATGTATTGCAGAAGAGATTTCAGAGCCAATTCCAGTGATTATTTTTCTCTTTTCCCAAATAAAATGTTCTTTTTAATTGCCTTCCATGGTTTTTACATACATTCCCAATACAGAGTATAAATTCACAGGGCTGTCAAGTCCTCATACATTATTTGCAAATTATAGCTGTTATTTTAATCACAAATTAAGCAACCCCATGTATCCTACATGACAGGCTTACAATTGTTCACTGAGAATAATCACATAGGCCCTTTATAAAGATCGTCCACGTGTGAGTCATATTATTACAGTGTTCACATAATACGAACACCAGAAAAGTTTAGCTTTTTGTTCCTGATACCAAAGGATACTGTATTATGAATGAATATAAGTGAGGCTGCTTGAAGCTCCTGTTTTTTCTTTTTCTCAATTGAACACAGTTGGTACACAGAGTTACAGCAGTAGATGTGTGAATAGTGATTTAACTCTTTATGTATGTTTATGGCTGCACTCACCATACCCATAGCTGCCGTCTGTGAGCACAGGACACCATGATGGTACCAGTGACTGTATTCCCTGTGCTGTGACTTTCATCCCCAGGACTTACTCCTTCTGTAACTGGACTCATGGGTCTCTCTCCCCGCTTTACCCCCATTTTTGCCCATCCCTTCACCCCCTCCTCTCTGGCAACCATCAGTTTGTTATGTCTATTTACACATCTGATTCTGTTTTGTTTATTCATTTGCTTTGTATTTTAGATTCGATCTATGAGTGAAATCATATTGTATCGGTCTTTTTCAGTCTGACTGACTTCGCTAGCATAACGCCCTCTTGGTCCATCCACGTTGTGGTAAGTGGGAATATTGCATTTTCTGGTTAAGTGCTGTTTTCTCATGTGTGTACACACACACAGCCCACACCTTCTTTATCCTTCATCTATTGATAGACACATGGGTTGCTTCCATATCTGGGCTACTGTAAATAATGGTGCGATGAATCTAGGGATGCATGTATCTTTTCAAATTAGTTTCCTTGCTTTCTTTTGGTAAATGGCTAGTAGGGGGATTCTTGGATCATAGGTCATTCTATTGTTAATTTTTTGATAAACTGACATGCTGTTGTCCACAGCACCTGCACACTCTCAGCTTTAATCTAACGTAGGCATTAATTTACCCTCTCAAAAATGCTATGTGGACTCAGGAAATTAAGAAAAAAGCATCTGCACATAACTATCTGTGTAGTTACTCCTGACACTTTGCCCATTACACTTAGTATTTGGGAAACTCTCTCCTCTAGAGGAAAATGATGCTAACAACCAGAAGTCATTTCTCTTTCATCTTTTTCCCTACAGATATTTCTAGAACTTCTCTGTCTAGAAATAAAGCACAATCACTGTCACCATGCGAATAGTGTGCATTCCACAAAACATAGATGACAATGTTCAGATTTATAAGTTTTAAAAACAATCAGCTGCACTGTAGGTGACATGTGCCACAAGATTATCTCAGAAACCCATCACATTTCTATGTGCTTTGGATCAACTTCTATCCCCTCAGAATTGTTACTCATATATGTAATGTTTCAGAGGTTGCTCTTTTTTTTCTGTATGGGAATAATGAGTTTTTTAAGGAAAGTGATATGTACTTGTTTAAGAAATTAAATACTTCCCACTGAGTGTCTCTTGCAAACTCGAGTGAGCAGCTTTGAGAAGTCCGCGAGTTTCCACCAGTCCCCTAAAGGTGTACTTCTGTGCACAAGGACACCCTGTGACATAAAACACAACCCTGTGGCCCTCACCATGGAAATGAGCGGGATTGGTCCCTGGAAATTAATGGGGGCTGTGTCACTACCACCTTACTGCTACTCGCATGACATCTGAAAGACCGGCCTCTGTTAAGGGGCGGCCCCTTAAGAAACATTTGGGAACTCCTGATTGGAAAGTCTGAAAGGAATGGGACTTAAGAGATGGTAAAAAACACACCCCATGTTCTCAATAGCACTTAACACAGTGCAATTTGCGAGCCCTGCAGCATCCCATGAAAACAGAGGGAAAGGCAAAAAGAAAAAAAAGTGATGGTGGCCTGCCGAGTCCACAGCCAATAGCATTTGTGATGCAGGGGGCTTACCTCAAACCTGGCTGCCATTTACAGTCACTCGGAAGGAGCTGTCACCAAGTCTGCCACACAAGACAGAACCAAGTGACATGATATCTCTCTCCACAGGAGTCTCAATAATTTTGAAGGATAATATGCATTACAGATTACTTGGGAGACTGGATTCTTTCATGCTCACTAAGGGTTTGACAGTAAGGATAACAAAAAGTAGTAGAGATATGCATCTTTTATTTCAAAACTAATAGGATTCTGTTGCAATTCATTAAACATTCTCTAGGTCTCACATATTAGGGCAGTTGATACTATTGAGGATTCAAGCAAAAGCTAGAAATCAAAGAAAACTGCCTGGAGAGGCCCCCACCCTGGCCGAAGATGAGACAATTTGTGCATCAGTAGCAATAATGCTGCAACAGATGAAAGCAGATGAAGTCAGGACTTCAAGCTGACACTAAAAACGCATCTTAACACTCCCATGGGAGGACTAGATAGCCAAAGTGTTAATCACGAAAATATTAGGTTAAGAATAAGACATCCTGTTTACCTTGCAGTAAATTGCATCTTAAGATAATAGGTGATGAGAAAAAAATCATTTCTTGAAAAGGAATGTGTTCTTGCTAATAAAGAAAGAGTAAGAAAATTAGACTATCACCAAATTTAATCAGTGCTGAAATGAAACAGTAAGGAACATAACACAAAAATGTGGAACTTCACAGTAAGTCATGCCGCTAGCAACCGGACACATTTATAATATGCACATCAGAGAGACAACCCAGAATTTATGTGACTCCCAATGCAAATTACCAGTACTACAGAAGGCAGATTCCTGCAAACAGACAAGAAACTGACAACTCTGAATCAGAACAGTACTTCCCTGATTTAGAGGCAATATAGGGGCGTGGCTGTACCATCAGTAAAACTCAATGCAAGGGACTCTATGGGATGAATCACTCAGCTCTCCTCCCCTCCCCTCCCCTGCCCAAATAAATTCCAAGTTGCATTGCTAGATACATGCATTTGAGAGATGCATTCATTCACTCTTCCATTTCCCTGATATGCTAAATTAAGGTTCCCGAAGTTTGTGACATTCTTCCATTGTTTTATACTTCCCCGCTTCCTTTTCTGTAAGCAGTAGTGACTTTCAACCTGGGGTTCAAAATGCCTCGTTTTCCCAAACTATTTGAAAAATCTGGCATTTACACATAAAAAAGCTAATTTTTTTACTCTGTAATAATTTTAATTTGGTGTGAGAACATTTTTACAACATGGTTCTATGGAGAAGATAACATCATCAGTACTAACATCAGAGAGTGTAATTTCTGTACAGAAGGCTGAATACTTTAAAATGTAAATATGTAAGAGTATACATCATCATATGAAGTATTTGAGGTGAATATGGTCATTCATAAACACTCAAAATAAAGTTAATTTCTATTTAGGCCATCTGAACCTTCAGGAAGTGGATTCCCACCTGCTATTAGGTACCTGTGTTTGTTCCCAATAACTCAGAGCCCTTTTTTTTGCCACTTGTTCTGATTCCCGAGGAGGAGGAAGAAACCCAGAAGGACTGCTTACTACATTTCTCCTTCTTGTACACTTATAGACATGATAGTCAATGATCTCCCCTTCCAGGTGAGGCCTGGGGTTGGAAGCAACATCCTGCTAAAAGCTGGAGAAAGGAACTGTAAACTGTGTGGATGGTGGGGGCCAGAGACTCAAGAGCAAAATGACTTTAAAGTAAACATGTCAGTTGTTTTCATGGGTTGGGAGATTAGCAGGGATAGAAAGGGAGGAAAATTGTGTGGTATCCCAAAATCTGTGCACGATTTTCTCTTTCCTGGGTGATTCACACACTGATGGCTATTAGAGGTTGGCATTGCATAGTGATAACACATAGTAATTTGCTTGTGGTAATCAAGCAATTTTAAATAGATATTTATAGATAAATCAAGAGCAAAGCATTAATAGTAGTTTTGAAAAACTGGAGAGATCAGAGACAAACAGGAAATAAACAGTTATTATAGTTCTCTGGGCCAATTACGAAAGGAAATTACGAAGTGTAAACAAACATTTTTCTTCTCTAAATCTGGTGGGGGAAAGGTTTGTAAAATGAACTATGCTCCAAACACAGCCCCTCTGCAGCTCAGAAGGAGGATCTCCAATAGCACCTCACAGTGTAGGTTTAATCTTCAACATGAATAAGAGCCTTTGGAGGAGTGTTTGTTAGAAAAGTACATCTGAGGCCTCCAGGACCACCCTAATTTTATGGTCCCATCATGGTCGGGTGGGGCTCGTGTTTGCTCATCTGTACATCAAAATTTTAGAAATATGTAGGTATTCTCCAGAACAGGGTCTCTCAACCCCAGCGCTACTGACATTTTCACCCAGATAAGTGTTGTTGTGGGCAGGTGGCCTGGGTGCTGTAGAGACTTTATCCACACCCACACCTCCACCTACTACATGCTCATAGACCCCCCCCCCCCATTGTCACGAGCTATAACAGCTGAACATCCACCCACACTTTACCTGGTCTCCCTTGGGGTGGCGTTTTCCTTGAGAATCTCAAGAAAAGAAAAAGTTACACAAAATGCATTATTATATAAAAAATAAGGAACATACAGAGTCTCAAAGATTAAAAAAAAAAAAAAAGATTAAAATCTAAGAGTTCTTGAGGAAAGGAAACTATGGCTCCACTGAAGCCAGATGGCAAATGCCATTCTTCTCACTCATGAGATTAGTGAGGCACGAAGAGCTGCCTGTAACCCCACAGAACAGAGGGATCAGAACCAAGGTCTAGAACACACAGCTGCTTTCCTGGCCTGACCCTCCATCAGAATGCCTGATGTGTTCCCCATGCCCACGCTTCCACAGACCAGTTTCACGAAGCCAGGGGACTCGCCTCACTCACACCAGGCTCCACCAGCAGACTTTCTGCATTTCCCCTTTTACTGTCTTCTTTCCTTCTCTACTGTATGTCCTCACCAACCTCCTGGGAAAGGGAAAACCACCACCACCACAAACCCTTCTCTGCTGCCTTTGGTTGAAACCGTAGAATATAAAATCACCAAGTGGAAGTGGCGGTCACTTCTATTTCTCACAGGGAAGAACATCATTCTCCAGTGAATGAGAGAATAAAGTCCACAAGAACATAAAAGAAACATAGAGAGTTGGTCTATCATTAACTCCTGGAACCGGCTGATTGAAAGGCCAAGCTAAAAGGCTACTTATTCTGGCATTTTTATTCTTTAACAGGACCTTGTATTTATGATCCAAATGAATCCATTTAGCTCAAGCTAGACAGTGATGCCCACATGAGAGGAAGCATGGCATTTCTCAAGACAAATGCGACGACAGAATGTCCCTGTTTCGAGAGCAGACACTATAGTGTATTGAAAAGGAAAACTAGAGGAAAATGAGAGTTCCTGTATGACAGAATCTGTACTTAAACAGGAGGGGAAAAAAGGGAGCTTTGCTATTTGGTAACTCGTTTAGTGATACAAAAGCATCAGTACGGAAATGACATCTTGAGCACGCCACTGAAGAATACTGGAGCACTTACGGCCCCTTCATTCCTTCTTCCAATTTGTAATTGCACCATCAGAATGGATGGTCTAAGAGAACTGGACAGTAATGATAGTATCACAGAATGGTGGGTCCTTAGCAAGAGATACTAGCGTAAGTCTCATATGAGCCTATCTAACCTGAACAAACAAACCAGAAACAGGGTGAAAAAGCCATCCAAAGGTATTTATTCATAGTTAGACTTCCCAAGTATAGGTATCCAGTAATGCATTAGACAGCTCATAGGGTTTGATCCTTCTAGCATTTATCAGTGACTATGATAAAGATGCAGAAGAGGCATTGATCACATTTTCTAGGGACATGAAGTTGAAGAACATGAAAGAAATAACTCACTGAGCACATCCTACATTTGACCAAGGAGCCAGCACAGCCAGTGCTGGATGAACTGTAGTTCTTTACATGGGAACCTGTATAAGACTCAGTCTTTGATCAGCTTGAGACATGATGGAACACAATGAATAAATGTATGATACGGATAATTAAATGTATAAACAAAGGAAGTGAAAGTTCTGTGTTAAGCAGATCACCTCAAGGGTTTTGTAAATACTTCTAGGTCACAAATGAAAAGGAACATTGATAAACAGAACTCATCCGGAACACAATACACAAAACCACAAACTGTTTTTGAAGCTGTTTTATATAAGGAATGGTTGGCAATCTGAACTAGAAAATAGGAATTTGGGACTTGTCAGCTTCTAGTTTATGAAGTGATTTTCTACTTGTATCAATTTTACCTAGAGGTGATGAAAGAAACCTAAGTCCATGGAAAGGACTATAAAAAGGAACCAGTACTGAGTGTCATGTAACTATTTCCCCCACTCTGGCTATGGAGGGAGCTATTTCACTAGTGAAATCTTACCCAGAAAACATAAACAAGAAAACCAATAAAGGAATGCCTGGATGGCTCAATAGGTTAAATATCTGACTTTGTCTCATGGTTTGTGGCTTTGAGCCCCACATCGGACTTTGGGCTGACAACGCAGAGCCTGCCTGGGGTTCTCTGTCCCTGCTCTGGTGGCTCACTTTCTCAAAAATAAACAAACAAAAAACGGAGTTCTTTTTTGTTAAGGGAAAGATGAAACTGCCCCCCCTTCACATAGCAGAGCTTTTGCAAAAGCAACTCATAACCTGAATTACATTTCCTCTTCCATTTAGTATTAGTGAACATTTAAATTAAAAAATCAGATCAGTGTGTTATGTGTATACAGTGTGTATATATATGTATTTATCATTCTGTATGTGTATACTAATATACACAATATATATTTCATATACCTTATAAATCTTATAGATAGTAATTTTATACCTATTGGTAGAATGGCTGTAACATCATGTAACCCAGTTTCCATGGGACAGTACACGTTAATACCAAAGCACTGGAGTAATTATTCTTGTGTCTCCTATACTCTCAAAATCATCCTGGTTTAGATGGTAAAGTGACAGTTACTTTGTGATGGGAAGCTAATGGTCTCACATGGTCTCTTCTCACCTGGCATTTGTTACATTTCAGGGTATACTCCATGCTCCTAGAAAAGTCCCTGGTTTTTCATGCAAAACTGCATCTGCATGGCACTAATAGGGTAATTTATAATAAAACATCATTAACAGAATACACTGTATATAACAAATCTCATATCTTTTTTCTTTCCAAGAATCAAGAATATCATTTAAAAAATAGTTAAATCAAAGTATCAAGAACCTTACTGTTCCAAGTAGAGAAATAAAAGCACAGAGATTTTATATAGTTTATGGACTATAACACGGGATCTGAGGATGAATCTATGGAAATTTGTTTCAGACAAATGTTAATAGGCATATTCCTCAGAATAAAAATATTATCCCTTTTCTGTGCCTGATTTGGTAAGTTTGATGAACCAATGATTTTCAAATATGTTTTATGAATCACAAAAAGGTAGACTACCGCTTCCTCAATACTCCAGTATTTGAAAATTTGTGGAATTTTCAATCTCATTTTCTCCCTTGTTTTTCTCTGTCATGGAGTTTTATTGGCCTTATATTCACCCATACCTTTTTTTTTTTTTATCACATCCAGGCTTTTAATAATGAGTTTAACTAGCCAAATAGTGAAGATTTATTGCTTTAATAATCCATGTTGGGATATCATATCCTTGGTATGAAATCAAGTTCTTACAACTATTTTTAAAGGCCTTAATATCTTTTGTGTGTAAAGGCTGCTCTAATTCTCTACTGCTCCTGTGATCAACAGTATAGCATCTATCCATCTATCTCATGTATTGACTCTCCGTGAAAATAATTAAAATATGATCCTGTCTATGAAATAAGTAACAGCAGCTACATTTATGAATGTCAGGCACTGTTACACTCAATGAGATTAGGATCATATGAATATTTTAATGAGAATCTGTTTACCAAACTAATATAACAAAAACATTGAATACTTTCCATTTAACAATTCCAAGTACTTTGTATGCGTGAACTTGACTAATCATCTTAAAACATTAATTCTGTTATCTATCTTTTGTAGATGAGTGCCCAGTGCTGTTCAGATTAAAACAATGTGCATTAGCAATTAGATTTAAATAAGATAGAAGATTAGTAGCATAGATACTGACATCAGCCAAGCGAGAAAACAAATACATCAAGAAAGTCAAATTTGCACCTTTACTTTAACCTATATTTATGTTCTGAACAGCAGAGGCAAAGTATTTTGAGTCAGTTGTACTCATATTTATTTTGAATGGCTGGTTTCCAGCACTCTTACTTTGTGAATGACCTATGAGACTACATCCATTTTTCCCCCAAACTTGTTTATGTTTATTTTAGGGGTTAATAAAATTGATAATTAAGTTGTGTGAATAATCCGTACATTAGATAATAGTATAGAAAAATATTATAGGGTATTTCACTTAACAAGCAATCTGTGTTTTGTTTTATGTGCCTTCTCCAAAGTTGAAAGAATTGGAGAAATTGTCTAAGACCATAGAAACACCTCGTTACGACAAAGCCTCCAGGCTCCATACGTCCGACTCATCCACAGAATGTTAACTTGTGTTTTCAACACCTGGCGGGGCTTCGCGATTTCTCGCCACAGTGATTCTGGCAGGACAGGACACAGCAGCAGCCTTTCTCCCCGTCTTGCAAAGCGATGGGCCCAGCAATGAGGTTGCCCCAGGGAAACACAGATGTGTCTTTGAAGAGAGCCTCTGAGAAGTAATCATCTGACAAGGACAGATCTGTGGCGGCCGGGAGGAGGCAAGGCAGCCTTGTGTCCCAGTGGCAGCAAGGACTTGGACTGAGCTCCGGTCCAGGGAGGAGGCAGGACCTCAGGCTGCAATCAGCATGCAGGTTCCAGGAAGGCCTAGGTCTTGTCACCCGCTGGGTCTCCTGTTCCGGTCTCCTGAGCTTCAAGGTGGCCATTGCAGGCCAGATGCACAGCAGTGCCAAGGCCCAAGTGGGGGAAGGGAGGAACACAGGGCTTTTTGGGGACAGCAGGGTCCCCGCAGGCAGAGGTGGGTGGGCGTGATAGAGAAACACAGCTGTCTCGAAGTTAGAACTCTGTTGGGGCAGATCCAGGGACTTAGGAAAGGAAGGAAGGAAGTATATATTCGGCTCCAACAGGCTGAAGGGCACACCCTCTACAATCATGAGAAAGATAGAAGTATATTTAACACCATCTCAAGAACACTTTACTCCAGTGTTAACTCAGGACAGAAGCTGGAGTTGAACCGTCCACCTCTTTAGAGACGAGTAGTGACTTCCTCGTGCGCCTGCCTGCCCCTCCTGTTCTCCTTCCTCCAACAAACATCTTGGGCTCTTTAGTCAAGCCTTCTTTGTCCCTCCAACTCATCGGCTCTCCCCACAGCAACTTTTGCTATTCTTTTTATGTAAATGAACTTTGTGGCTCTGTTCTCAAATATAACTGGTGAGATCCTTGCAATTCTCAGGTCAAATTGCTGAAAAAGAGGTCTGTGTGATTCAGCTTATCTTTTTTGGAAGAACCAAGAACCGAGCAGCTTAAGTGTTTGGTCCCCATACAGCCTGTGAACCGGCAGATGCTGGGCAGGGGCTTGCCCTCCCCAGTTTGCATTGCCAGAAAAGAAAAGCATTTACACGATCCAAACATTTATCCGTTCATTCTATTAAGCAAACGTCATGACCCAGCCGTCATCTCTGCACACTTCCTGAAATACTTAGCTAAGCCAGCTTCGACTCCCAGCCTGCAGGAAGCTTGCTCTGGCAACAAAAATAACCACATGCAACAAATGCAACATGCTGAATGTTATGTGGTTGAGACTACAAGGGAGAATAAAGTACTGACATAAAGGACATAAGGGAGAGGAGGGAAGTTCTAACCAGGGTGGACAGAGAAACATTTATTGAAAGCTGATATTCAAGTACACACGTAAGGGAAGTGAGCATACCACTCCCAGGCAGGGAAGTCCTTCAGGAGAAGGAAAGTTTCAGTGCAGGAGGATTCGGATGAAAGACGACGGTCAGGGTCCCCGAAGGCAGAGGAAGCAGAGCCGCCAGGAGCCCTGTGGCCGGGAGATGGAGACACGCCAGCAAAGCCATCTCCAGGTGGCGGAGTGTGGACTTGGAGGCCTGGGTCTGTGCTGGGGAAGGACATTTGGGAGGGTGACGGCACAGATGGGGTGTCAAGTTCTCAGGCTGGAGGAGGCCATCAGGGGATGCACACGCCACACAGCAGGTCCACACCACTTACACAGACACCTGAGCAGAGAGAAGCCGGGATGGAAGGTGACAGTGCAGGACAGCAGAGTGGGGCTCCAGTGACCCTGGGTCTCTGACTTTCCAAGGACTTTGCACAAACGCTTTCCGGATCGCCATTTACCTCCAGCAAAATGTTGAGAACAGATTATGAAGAATTCCTTGTGTATATCTACCCCGTATTTCATTCAGTGGATCTGCAGGATTTCCTTACTGCTTCACGCCAAAGCCTCCTCTCCAGACTCCACACCCTTCTGTGCCTCTGCACAAGCAGCAAGCGGCCTCTCTGTTGGGAATGCGTCCTGCCTTCCATCCCTAGTATGCTCACCGTTCCTAAGATCCCTGAACCACCCCCAATGGCTCCGTGGCCAGGGCTTGCTCTACTCCTATCTTCACAACCAGCATCTCTTCAGAAGGACCACACTCATCCTCCTCATCTCCCCCGGTCCACTGCTCACAGAATGTCTCCCTACTTTTTTTATTTATTTACTTTTTAAATAGTTTATTGTCTAGTTTGCTTCCATATAACACCCAGTGCTCATCCCCACAAGTGCCCTCCTCCATGTTCATCACCCCTTTTCCCTCTCCCCATCCCCATCAGCCCTCAGTTTGTTCTCAGGCATTCAAGAGTCTCTCATGGTTTGCCTCCCTCCCTCTTCTCCATTATTCTTCCCCTTCTTCTTTTAAATCAAATAATCTCATGATTCTGTGCCACAAGTTTTTGTTTTTGTTTTTGTTTTTTTGTTGTTTAATTTTGACAGAGCAGAAGAGGGGCAGAGAGAGGGAGGGAGAGAATCCCAGGCAGCCTCTCTTCTGTCAGCATAGAGTCTCATGTGGGGCTAGAACTCACGAACCGTGTGACCATGACTTGAACTAAAACCAAGAGTCAGATGCTTACCCAACTGAGCCACCCAGGTGCCCCAGTGTCACAGTATAAATATGGTGATGCTATATTGATAAATTAGTTATGTCCCAAACACACTAATTCTAGTTTTAATTTTTTGAGGAACCTCCACACACTATTAGGAATTTATCCAAAGGATACAGGAGTGCAGATTCATTGAGGCACATGTACCTCAATGTTTATATCAGCACTTTCAACAATAGCCATATTATGGAAAGAGCCCAAATGTCCATCAATGGATAAATGGATAAAGATGTGGTTTATATATACAAAGGAATACTACTTGACAATGAGAAAGAATGAAATCCTACCATTTGCGGCAACATGGACGGCCCTGGAAGGCATTATGCTAAGTGAGAGAAGTCAGAGGAAAACAGATATCCTATGTTTTCACTCATATATGGAACTTGAGAAACTTAACAGAAGGAGGGAGAGGAAAGGGAAAGATAGTTTCAAACACAAAGGGAGGGAGTCTAACCCAGAAGAGACTCTTGAATACAGAGAACAAACTGAGGGTTGATTGGAAGCAATGAGGGAGAGGGGAAAACAAGTGATGGGCACTGAGGAGGGCACTTGTTGGGAGGAGCACTGGGTATTGTACGTAAGCAATGAATCATAGGAATCTCCCTGCAAAAGCAAGAGCACACTGGATACACTGTATGTTAGTTACACATATGTATGTTAGTTATACTGCACAGTAAGTTACATTTGAAAAGAAACAAACATACCAAGAGCCAGCATCTTCCTCTGTGGTGCCCAGTAGTGGACTGCTGTTTAAACACTGAAAATAAAGCTCAGCCTCTGGGGCTGCCACACACCACTTCAAGGCTCCCAGAGCGCCATCCATCATCACATTCCGTAAAATGAAAGGTGAACCATTTTACTGTGAGAATAACCATAGAATACCACTTCAAAGCCCTAAGCCAGAGTTGACCTATGTCAATTCCTACACCCTCCTGTCAGTCCTGCACTGTATAAATCAGACTTAGATGATTTCAGACAACATCCAGCTATAATTTACACTGCCTTCAAAACTCAGAGGTGGAACATCAAAAGTTTTTTTCCAATTCTTATTTTATTTGCAATGGTAAACCGTATACAGGACTCCTATTTCCTTGTTTCACAATGTGTTTTCTTCTGTTGAAGATATTAATGTTTTCTGTAATAGCTTAGTTTGCTTTTATATTTCTTATTATTTTCTTACACAGTCTGGTGGATAAATATTAAAAATTTAGAAAAGATGTTTTCAGATTATACATAAATCTAGGCCAAAATAATCATATTTTTGTTATACTATGGTGTTTTTGTTGTATTGATATAAGAATATAGTGGTGCCTGTACTATCCCCTGCAGATGATATCAACAGGCAATAGAGAAGGGACCATCATTAACCTACATATAAGTAAAGATAAGGATGCAGGGTCCTAGAAAATCAGACTGAAGGCTCTTTCATAAGCAGTCCCTATGGGGCAGGAGGGGGTGGGGGGAAGACACAAGTATGATGCTAGCTTAATAAACCTTGGCTAAAATAACAAATAACCTGTTATTGTTTGACACTTAATGGTTCACCAGAGCCCATTTGTCATCTAACTCACACCAATGAAACATATAAATACTTATATGGTAAATAATGGTCCCAATCAAAGATCTAAACAGTTGTGGACATGAAAAAGTATCGAAGACAAATGAGCAGATCTGGTGGTTCCAAATAAAGAAGTGCTGTGGTTTTATACATCATGAAGAGTAAAGGCTCACTTTGCTACCAGCCTGTGTCTGAGCCACGGTCTTACAGCAGGAGGGCCTAATGCAGTCAGGAATATAGGAGGGAGGAATTCAGTTCTGTAGTTGACTGTGCCGACTTTGTTCCTAGGATCAGTCTTTCCTTCCATCCTAACAGACCCCACTTCTAATGTGAGGGATAGGTGGACACAGAAAAGTTGATCCCATTATACTGTAAGATGAAAGCAGAGTCCACAAATGAAACCACATGCATCATACTGAACAACGTGGCACTGAGCATATGATCAAGCTGAAAACACTGAGTCTCAGGAGCTTTTCAGTAAATGCAGAAAAAAAAAAAAAAAAAAAAGGAAGAAAGAAACCTATACTTCTGAGCCATTGTGGCATGCATTAAACTAAGCCCAGTTATCCCCACTGTAGATTTCTAACTCTGGTATCAGTAAGTTTACATTTTAGTTTAAGTCATATAAGTAGGACATTATCTGTCCTGACGCTGAACTTTTACCTTCTTGCAAACAAGAACCTCTTAACTGATGTAGGTCCACCTTGGCTGTTTAGGGTCCTCTGAGCTGAAAATACAGGTGACAGGGAAGGGAAACCCAAAGACAAGTTGATAAATTAGAGAGACTGATGATTATCAGAACCTCAAGGAGGCTGGAAATAGAACAGTGGACCTTGTCCTTAGGTAAGCTGAAGGAGGTCTACCTAAAGAAATGCAAGCGATACAGTATGTGGGAGGTATCCTTTCAAAGTAGGCCAAGGACTAACGAACTGTTAGGTTTTACTTCATAGATAATTAACCTTAACCTGTGCAGTTTCTGCCATTATAGTATCCACAAATGGAAAAAAAAAATTAATCACTGACACCTTAAGGAATTCTACATTATTCACATTAATACATACACACAGTAGGCTTTCTGTTATGTTCTTTTTAGGACAAAATGAGTGGGTTAGCCCCACTTGTGTGCTTCAACAACAGGATGCAGTACATTTATGTTCCCATAAATCCATTATCCTGGGGTCCTAAAGATGTCTGCACTTTGCACTGTTATAAATAATAGCTTCATTGGAAGTTTTTGCACAACAAACACTTAACCTGCATCCGATTTCCCCTTTGGCAAATTTATGTGTATGACATTAAATAGACAGAATGTTTAGTTTTAAATAAATCCACTCAAACATTCACCAACACTAGAAAGAATTGTTAAATGTTTTAAAAATTTGGAAGATCAAAATTTATCTCATATTTCTATCTTCATTTTATTTTCATTAGTCAAGAAAAGAACTTTCCTTTATAATATTATATAATTGAACTATAAACCTATGTCAAACAGATCTATGGAGTCAATATTGAAATTTTTGATAAAAATGCTAGGGCACTCGTATCAAATAATACAAAAGTTCTGATGGAAGTTTTAAAAAATTTTGGTTGCACAATGGCTATTTGGACCAATAAGCTATGTTTAGGACTAGTGATTTCCCTGCATCTGCTACTGTCTTGTGCTGTCTAATATCGTAGAAATGTGGATAGTGAAATAAAAAATGTAGTTCCTCACTTGCACTAACCACATTTCAAGTGCTTAACAGACTTTTTTTTTTCCCCTAGTGGCTATTTCCTATATTAGGCAGCACAAATCCAGAATATTTGCACCGCTATAGACGAAAAGATATACTGGAGAGTACTGATCCATTATTTGTGTTTGAAAAACACTTAGCTTATCGTTCTTTTCCTTCTCCATTCAATTCTTTCATTATTCAAGAAAAACAGTGATTGAGGCCCTGATGCTTTCAGGACGCTAGCATTTGGTAAAGTACAAAACAAACATCTGTTCCCATACAGCTTACATCAAATAGATAAGAAAGTAAACACACATGCAATGTTTTATGGTGATAAGTGCTTTGAAGAGGCAGGTGATAATAAGTGACACAAACGGGCATATTAGAGAATCAGGAGAGGATTATCCTGAGTGATCTGAGTGGAGATCTGAATGGAAGGAGAAAATCTCGGGAATGCACAGAAACAGAATACTCCATGGGGAGAGAACAGTAATAGAGGGTGGCGGATTAGGTCCATGTTTGTCTTTGAAGACATGGTCAGGATTCTGGATTATATACTGAAATGTAATAGACAGTCACTGGACAGTATTGAGCACAAAGGAAGTGCCATTATGACACTGACATTTTGACAGCATCACTCCCTTGTGTGGATGATAGAACATGGGGGTTGGAGGCAAGAATGGACAGGGAAACAAGAAAACCAACTGGACAGGAGGCTGGGTGAGATGTGGTCCTGGCCTGGACCAATGGAGGCCAGTGGAGGTCAAGAAAAATTAAGACCTAAGAATAGTTCATACTGTCTATCTTGATTTTATCTCCTGTGTGTCTACTCCAGTTTGGGGGCCCACAAGCCAGTGCCTGAGGCTTACATTATGCCTGACTGTTATCTGCTGAGCCACAGAGTCCTAATGTTCCCTCTTCTGGACTCATGGCCGGTACTAGAAAACCTTGCCAAATCTCAGAGGCACTGGGCTGTACGAAAGTCATTTCCAAATCTATGTTCACTGCTTCGCATTCGTTAGCAATTTCAGGAAAGAACAGTCTTGTCTTTTCTCATAAAAATAAAATTCTAGTTACATGGATACAGACTTCCTCGTAACCTTTATCTGAATGGTCATCTTTCTTCAGTCAACTACAAATGGCCGCTTGCTGGGTGCTCTGGTTTTTCACCGGGAACAGTTAATTCAGATGATCAACAGAAACTGTGTTCTACTCTCCAGTTTTCTTGGTGATGATGAATTCAAGGAGAAGTCAAATAATCAAGACAGATACTATGAAGTAGTTCATCAACAGAAAATTTGAGCAAATACGCAGAGTTACACACTCCAAGACTCTTAATTTTCTGTTACTTAGTAATATTGGAAGTTGACCCAACTAGTTGGAGTCTACCAACTGGCTGCTTATCAACTGTTTAAAACTAGATCATAACATATCTAATCATTTTAAAATTAAATGGTCCTTATGATATTTTTCCTTATGTTTTTACCATGTATCAGACAAATTTAAGTCTACCTACATGGCGGTTTTTCCTGTAGAGGTCCCTCCTGGTGGCATTTTTCGCGTTTTGAATTGTTCCTACATTTGAAACAGCTCCTTTTTATTCATACCCCCCATTTTGTGTGACTCTTGTATGCATTCTTTTCAATGCCAGCTTTCTCTTTGATATTGGCTTCAGAGGATGTAAAACAGTGAGTGACGTCTTCCTCATACTTGTAATCCATATAAACCCATGCCTTTCATCTGTGGATTCTACTCCTACGCACCTTGTCAGGAGGACAGAGACTGTGCTTATACTGTGCCCACCACATTGCTGTTGCTCAAGTAATCTGGAACAGAAGACAACAATAAATAGGCCTTCCCTATGGATTCAACCTTAATCCTCTTTCTTCTCTACTTTGTTAGAATTTCATACATGAAATCCCTTTATTGTCTCAAATTCAAACCAAGCCACTTCAAGTCTTTTTATTGACACCAGTTACTTCCTTTCTCCATTGACCGCAAACTGTGTATCTCTTTGAGAAACTTTTATATCCTCCTGCTTTCTGCCCGTTATTTTTACACTGACCATCTTTTCATTCACTGTTCCCAAATTTGTGATACTTATGTTTGCCTTTCAAGGAATAAACAGTTTCACTTTCAAACAACGTTGACACTGTGCTTTTATGTGATTTAATCTTCCCCCCACCGCTCAAGAATTGGCATGCTCCTGGGCACTGAATATCACACTCCTTCAAAATGACCTATTTTATAACTACTGTTCTAATTATAAGGAAAAGAATAGTTATAAATGTTGAGTGGCCTCTCTGTGCCAGACAAGGTGATAATAAGTATTCTACCCATATTATCTCTGTTCATGTTATGCCCAAATCTTTGATTCCTCATATTGTATAAAAGAGAATGTCAGGGCTGAAAAAAATATAATTGCCAAGTTTTGAGAGCTACAAACCTACTCTGTTATAAAGCAACTCTACTCCTACATATATAACATTGAAAAACAAGAAACAAACAACAATCTGTGAAAGACCTTTCCAAGAGTACAGAAACTGCATTTGTGATACTTAAACAATAAAAATAACATATGTGTCCATCAACTGGGGAACAAATCATAGTTCATTTGCATAATAAAATATTTTTCAACAATATGGAGGAATGTATTAGTGACCCACACAAAAGCATGGATGAATTTCAGCAATTCCATGTTAAATGAAAAAGAAACAGTATAAATTTTAGTGCCCCATTATTTAGGAGTTTCATTAAAAGGTTAACCTATTGTGATAGGGAATAGAAATTACTGATTGCTGGGGGTAAGGATGGCCAGAAAGAGATGATGAAAATTTTTATATCTTGGTTGCTCTGGTAGTAACATGGACATATAAATTCATACAAACTTATTAATTGATTTTTGATATCTGTGCATTTCACAGTGCTTTAATTTTACCTAATAAAAAGTCTTGTAAATATTATTCACTTAAAAATGCAATTGACCTCTTTATTACTTAGGAGTGGGCTCAGCAATAATTAAATTATTCTAGTTATGCACACTCTAATCATAATTAAAATGAGTAACTGTGATAATACTGAACATCTATTATCAAAGAACATAAAAGATCCCTACCAAAACTTAAAGGTACTTCAAGTTGCAGAAAGAGGAAGTAAGAATCAGAATATATTCTTTAATCTTTGCATTTTAATGGAATATTTTTGTAACAGTTTTTTTTTTTTTTTTTTTTAGTTAGCGGGTTTCTGTTTATCTTTTCTAATTTACCAGAAAATAATTCAACTGGCACAAAGCTGCAGAAACCCAGTTTGAGATTTCAAACTTCATCCCAGTATCAATTCTAATTAGATGAAATCATCTGATTCTACTTTCAAAAGGTCCTTCCAGCAGAAGCTTCAGTGTACAAAATGTGAAGACGACATTTGAATGAAGTTCTGCCAGTATAGAACACTATAAAGTTAAATTTAAGCTTTTCATAATATATAAGCAATTCCCCAACCTTTATATATTTATATATCACTATATAACAGATATAAACAGAGCCAATACATTCAATTGCATTTCTAATACTTTTTAAAGTATGCAAGCACCTAGAATGTTTAATGTCTCAATATTATGACAAACTGTCTCAGTTTAATTCTTAAAATATTTAAATAAGTCCTACAAAGATGAGAAAATTCTAACACAAATGTCTCTTTAAAATAATGGAATCAATTCTAGTTTCTGCTTTCTTAATCAAGACTATTCTGTACATTTCACCTGAGTGACTTTTTAAAATATAATTTATTTTCAAGTTAGCTAACATACAGAGTATACAGTGTGCTCTTGGTTTTGGGGGTAGATTCCTGTGATTCATTGCTTACATACAACACCCAGTGCTCATCCCAACAGGTGCCCTCCACAATGCCCATCACCTATTCTACCCTCTTGCGCACCCCCATCAACACTCAGTTTATTCTCTGTATTTAAGAGTCTCTTATGGTTTGCCTCCCTCAGACATGTACCCCAATGTTGCTATAGCAGCATTTTCAACAAAAGCCAAATTATGGAAAGATCCCAAATGTCCATCAACTGATGGTAAAGAAGATATGGTGTATATATATACAATGGAATACTACTTGGCAGTAAGAAAGAATGAAATCAACTGAATGACTTTTACAGAGGATTCTATAGTTTAGCACAAGGAATTCTGAATTTTGGGCATTAATAATTTTTAAATGCATAGTACACATATCAATAGAATGATTCAATAGTCTGAATGTCATTTTCTTCTTGCCCAATATCTTGTATAACCAATATCTATTTTCAACTATCTAGACTATAATCTGAGTCTACACATAGCAAACCAAGTAACTTAGACAGAGATTCAGATCTACCTGTTTTTAGAACAGTTAATACAAAGACAACGCCATGTGAGCATCAGGATAAACCTATGAATCAGGATATTTTTGTCTCCTGTTATTTGGCCATCAGTTACACTGGATTATGCAAACCAAGATGGGAGTCAAGTGTAATCCCAAAGCTAGCAGTTCATCTTTTTATTTCTTATCTCTTCAACATTCTTATCTGTTAACCCAAAGTAGTATAAGAAACTTACTTCTCTAATGTACAGTACTCAGCACTTAAACATAAAAGTCGAACATACTCAATAATAAAATATTCAACAGACAAAATATTACCATAAATATGCACAACTTTGGGCAATTCCCATAAAAGGCAATAGGGGTTCTGATGTGTAAGGATCCGCTATATATAGAAGTTCACAAGAAAGTAAACTTTGACTTGTGAGTATGTAGATATTCAGTGGAAGGGACTTCAAATGAAAAATTGTGTGACTAAAATTTGGTAAAATAAAATCCAGTTTTCCTCAGAGTATATAGTATTTTTGTTTTGGATTCCCAACTTTCAGAAGTTTTGTTTCATTTTCACATTACTTGCTGATCATTTTTAATTCAGGCCACTAATATAACAGTTTTTGAACTGAAATGAATATGTTTACCATTGCAGTGCTCACACCAGGAACATCATTAAAACAGAAGAGTCCACAATGAAAAAGCTTTAAAGTTTGAGTAGTCAATACAAATCAGTACATAAAGCCAGCTCTTCTGTGTTCAGATAGGCGCAGAGGTGTGGTCTGGTAACCCCTGGTTTGAACATATGTATCTTATCTAAAACATTTTATTTGTGTTTGTATAATTATCAGACATGGTTACCTCTCCTATAGCTTTCTTGAATCCACATCACTACAGTCCTGTAGCCCCCAGAATTACCCCCTATGAAGTAAAATGACGATCAGGCTCACGTTTTTCATACCATACAGCTCTCCCTTGACAAGCACCTGGCTTCTCTTCAATACTTTCAATATTAAAGCCTCACTGACTTTGTGGGTTTTTCCTTTAACAATTTCAAACAACTCAAAGATACATGTAATGATGACTGAAAGTCTTTTCTCGACAATCAAATTAATAGTTTACTCAGTTTTTTTTTGTTTTTTTTTTTTAGTGTTCGTTTTTGAGACAGGGAGAGAGACAGAGCATGAGTGGAGGAGGGGCAGACAGAGGGAGACACAGAATCTGAGGCAGGCTCCAGCCTCTGAGAGGTCAGCAAAACTGTAACCCGTGAACTGTGAGATCATGACCTGAGATGAAGTGTAGACACCTGACTGAGCCACCCAGGAGCCCCAATAATTTACTTTGCATTTTTAGAAACTTTTTTGTTTTCTTATTATTTACATGAATACATGTTACCATGAGATCATCTTTCACACATAAACTGTATCTAATTATATGTATCTTTATGAAGTTCTGAAGTCATTTTTCAATGGCCAAATTTCCATGAATGGATATGAATGAATATATTCAAACTAGATATAAATGACATATAGTTAATTTTTAGGTCTTTACTTGGGGGTGGGGGGGAGACTGCAATTCCATATGGGCCAATCTTTGTGCAAATGTAAGTAGTTTTGTGGAAGAGTTCTAGAAATGTTATTCTTCAATTTATGCCTGAACTTGTGTCAAAAATTCTCCCAAGCAGAGGGGTGCTTTGACTTTCAGTTTTGATTATATCACTGTAAATTTACAGAATTTAAATAAACTATACAATTTAAAAACAAAAATCATATCCAGTAGTTAAAACTGTGACAAAATATCATAAATGTTTCTTCTTCTGACCTCTCTTTTCCCTGACCCTTTTTAATCACTTCTAATAAATATATTTCCAGCCAATTGTATTAATTTAGAAGATTGTTTTAATGAAAAATACAGATAGCTCTAGCAATGGGACTTAACAAGTATCAACCCACTTAAATATATATTGAGTCAGATCCTCTAAATATCCATCAGAGTGACATCTATCAAACGTCATTTATAACTTACCAGAAAATATAAAACAATGCAATTATGTCTTAAAAATAGGCAATACAGGAGGATTTGGGGAAGATGGGCTAAAAAGCACCAGGAAATCTATCCCTCTCACTCTCCACAACCATTGTGTGGGCAGAATCAATGTGAAGTATGTATTCTGGAATTCTGGGATCTATGAAAGCCTTGGAGTATCCAGGGGAGATGTACTTGGACAGTAAATTGAGGCTAATTTCAGCCTGTTTTGGCTCTTAGAATAGTAGCAGCCACTGACTCTCCACTCCTCATCCCACAACAGACAACTGTACATGGGCTCTCCCCTTCTGAGAATCAAGGTGAGCAAACAAGGACCCCAGCCTCTGAATATCAGAGGTCTCTGCTGACTACTGCTTCTGACCTCAGTGCCATAAAGAGATGGGCAGCCACTGTCACCTGAAATCCCTCTCCCTCTGACTAAAGTGACTTCCAGAGGAGTTAAAGAGCCAACTCCCTTTCCTTCTATACATTTTCTATCTCCTCTTGGGAGCCAAACATTAAAGACTAGGACCTTTAAAAGCAACTGTGCATGCAGAGGAAATATGAAAGTGCCTGTGGAAACCCAGGAAAAGGTGCAGGGTCAGAAAACAACCAGGGCAGCCTTCAGCGGACACCACAGACTGGTTGGCACAGAGATCCTGCAATGATCAAAACACCAAATACAGTAAATGTAAACAGCAATCCCTGGTGGAGGAGGGAAATCTGGTTTCCATATTTACCATGATTCAAATGTCCAGATTTTCAGCAACAAAAAAATCAAATGATCTATTTTTAAAAATGGCTAATTTGACCCACTCAGAGAGAAAAATTCATCAACAAATCTGTCCCTGATTCGTTGGCAGATCAGCTAGACAAAGACTTTAAAACAACTGTCTGAAGGATTGTTGAAAGAACTAAACAAAGATTTGGAGAAAGCCAAGCAAATTATGTGTGAATAAAATGGAAATATAAAGAGACAGAAAATCTAACAAGAAACCAAATAGAAATGTTGGAGCTAAAAAGCACAATAACAGGAAATTAAAATCTTATTAGAAGCCCTGAAAGGCAGATTTGAGCAAAACAAAGAACCCATTAACAATGGAAATCATCAAGGCTGAGGAATATAAAGAGGAAAGATGGGCCGGTGGGGAGTAGCAGTGAATAGAACCTACAGGGACCTGTGAGACACCATCAAACAGCCCAACATTCACATTGTAGGGATGTCAGAGGGCAAACAGAAGGGCAGAGGGAATATTTGAAGAAACAATGACTGATAACATTCTAAAGTTTTAAGAAGAAGCTTAACAAACTCTAAGAAAGATGAACTCCCAGAGATAGACATTGACATGCATTATACTCACTTTTAAAAACAAAGGACAAGGACAGAATCTTGAAAGAAACAAGAGAGAAGCAATCACATAAAAAATATCCTCAATACAATTGTCAATAAATTTCTCATCAGGAAGTTTGGAGACTGGAAGGTAATAAGCTAATATATTGGAATTTCTAAGATATATGATAGATAAGTAGATAAATAAGATACAGAGATAAGTAGATAGATACCTAGATACCTAGACAGAAGAGATAGATAAGTAGGTAGGTAGGCAGGTAGATAGATATGACTGACAATAAAGAATCTTCTTTCTGGAAAAGCCATCCTTCAAAGGTAAGGGAGGAATAAAGATAAACATAGGGAAAGTATTACCACTACATCTGCTGAGTATGAAATACTAAAGTGAGTCCCGCAGGTTGAAAGGACACTAGGCAATAACTCAAAGTCATATCAACAAAAGGAGCTCTCAGTCAAGATGAATACACCTGTAAATATAAAGGCTAGTGTTATTGTAACCTAGCTGTGACTCTTTATTGTTTTTGGTGTTCTGGGGTTTTGGTTTGCTTGTTTGATTTGAATTAGGAGACTAACGTTAAAAAAAAAAAAAGTTATAGTAAAAATATCATTGTAACTCTGCTTTGTAACTCTACACTGTTGTCTCCATAGTATCAGAAATTACCATAAGCAAAAGAATTCTTTTTGTTTTGAGACAATGTATAAAAAAAAATGTGACAGCAATACCAGAAGAGGAGGTGAGAGAGCTATAAAAGAACAGAGTTTTGTATGTTATCAGAGTTAACGGGTATAAATGTGAATGTTATCATTTTAGGATGTTAAATGTAATCTCCATGAAAACACACAATAAGTATAGCTATAGAATACACAAATTAGGAAGCAATGTAAACATTTACAAAAAGTCATCTAAACACAAAAAATGATGCAATCTATATCAAAATAATGTCAACATTCTTCAGAGAGCTAGAACAAACAACCCTAAAATTTGTATGGGACTAAAAAAGACCAAGAATTGCCAAAGCAATCTTGATACAGGAAACCAAAGCTGGAAGCATCACAATCCCAGACTTTAAGCTATATACAAAGCTGCAATCATCAAGACAGTATGGTACTGGCATAAAAACAGTCACATCAATGGAACAGAATAGAGAACCCACAAATGGACCGCAAATATATAGCCAACTAGTCTTTGACAAAGCAGGAAAGACTATCCAATGGAGTAAAGACAGTCTCTTCAGCAAATGGTGCCAGGAGAAGTGGACAGTTATATGCAGAATGAACCTGGACCACTTTCTTACATCATACACAAAAATAAACTCTAAATGGATTAAAGACCTAAATGGAATATAGAAAGCCATCAAAAATCCTCAAGGAGAAAGCAGGCAAAAACATCTTTGACCTTGGCCACAGCAATTTCTCACTCAACACATCTCTGGAGACCTGGCAAAAATGAACTACTGGGACCTTATCAAGATAAAAAGCTTCTGCACAGTGAAGGAAATAATCAGCAAAACTAATGGCAACTGAAAGAATGGAAGAAGATAGTAGCAAACGACATATCATATTAGTATCCAAAATCTGTGAAGAATGCATCAAACTCAACACCCAAAAAACAAAAAATCCAGTGAAGAAATGGCAAAAGATATGAATAGACACTTCTCCAAATAAAACATCCAGGTGGCCAAAAGACACATGAAGAAAATGCTCAACATCACTCATCATCAAGGAAATACAAATCAAAACCACAGTGAGATACCACCTCATACCTGTCAGAATGGCTAACATTAACAACTACTCAGCCAACAACAAATGTTGGCAAGGATGCAGAGAAAGAGGATCTCTTTTGCATGACTGGTGGGAAAGCAAACTGGTGCAGCCACTCTGGAGAACAGTATGGAGGTTCCTCAAAAAATTAAAAATAGAAATATGACCCAGCAATTGCACTGCTAGGTATTTATGCAAGGGATACAAGTGTGCTGTTTCGAAGGGGCACATGCAACCTAATGTTTATAGCAGTGCTATCAACAAGAGCCAAATTATGGAAAGAGTCCAAAAGTCCAACAACAGATGAATTGATAAAGAAGATGAATAAAGAATGATTCATATATATAATAGAGTATTATTCTACAATCAAAAGGAATAAAATCTTGCCATTTCCAACTATGTGGATGGAACTAGAGGGTATTATCAAAAGCAAAATTAATCAGAGAAAGACAAATATCATATGACTTCACTCATATGATGACTTTAAGATACAAAACAGATGAACATAAGGGAAGGGGAGTAGAAATATAAAAACATGAAGAGGGACAAAACGTAAGAGACTTAAATATAGAGAACCAACAAAGGGTTGCTGGAGGAGCTGTGGGAAGGGGATGGGCTAAATGGGTAAGGGGCATAAGGGAATCTACTCCTGAAATAATTGTTGCTCTGTATGGTAACTTAGATGTAAATTTTAAAAAGTAACAAATTATAAAAAAGTAAAAATAAACATAAAAAGATGACAGTAACTCAGGAAATAAATGACCAAAGTAGGGGGGGAAGGGGCAATAAGGCACATAGTAAACAGACAGCAAAATGGTAGTCACTGTTTCTTATCAGTGATTATGCTAAATGTAAATAGATTAACTCTCCCATCAAAAGACAGATTGGCTGAATAATAAAATTAAAACAAAAAATCATGACTCACCTATGTGCTATCTCTAAGACACTCAAATTAGATCCAATGCCACAAATCAAAATTAAAAGGATAGAAAGAGATATTCCACAACAATAGTGACCAAAAGGAGAGCAGAGGTAGTCATACTAATATCAGTCAAAATGGACTAAGTCGAAAGGCTGTAAGACACAAAGAAAAATTATGTATTAATGTAAGTTTCAATGCGGCAAGAAGACATAATACTTACAGATTACCACCTAATAACAAACCATCAAAATATATTTAAAAAGCACAAATTGACAAAATGGAGATGAGAAGTAGCCACTTCTACAATAATACTCAGGGATTTCAATATCCCACTCTCAATAATGGAATGATCAAATACAAGAAAAGGAAATAAAGGACTTGAATAACATAACAAACTAACTGGATTTAACAGACATTACAGAGCACTCGGTGCCAAAAGTGCAGAATACAAATTAGTCTAAAGTGCACATGGGACATTTTCCAGGTTAGGTCCTATTTCAGGCCAAAAAGAAACTTTCAGGCAAGTAAATAGGAAAATAAAATATCAGGAAAATTCACGGATTTGTAGAAAGTAAACAACACTCTGTACTACTGTATTACTCAAGTCTTTTATTTCCTTATTCCTCTTCTTTATATGGTTGTTTTACCCATTATTAACAGTAGAATTTTGAACCACTGGGTCAAAGAATAAATCAAAAAGGAAATTCAAAATTACTTAAATGAAAACAGAAACACAGCATACCAAAACTATGGGACACAGAAAAAATAATGCTAAGAAGAAATCTATAGGTGTAAGTGCTTAGAGTAAAAAAAAAAAAATAATAAGAATGATCTCAAATCAACCTAACTTTATAACTTAAACTAGATAAAGAACAAACTAAAGTCAAAGCTAGCAGAAGGAAGGAAATATTAGGTCAGAGCAGAGATAAACAAAATAGAGAATAGAAAGATACAGAAAAATGACCAAAACCAATATTGGTTCTTTGAAAAGATTAATAAATTGCTAGCAAGGCGGACTAAAAACAAGGAGAGAAGATTCAAATTACTGAAATGAGAAAGGAAATTAAGACATTAATACTTATTTTTACAGATATGAAGAGGATTATAAGAGCATAGTATCTAGCCAAATAAACACATTTCTAGAAACACAACATTTACCAAAAATAAATATAAATTTATAAAAGAAAATAGAATATTTGAATAGACCTAGAATTATTAAGGAGATTTAATCATTAATCAAAATTCCTAGTAAATAAAAGCTGCACACTTGGATGCTTTATGAGTGGATTCTACCTAACATTTACAGAAGAATTCCAGTTTTAATTCTCCAATTTTTCATTAAAAATATACAAATACATTTACAAATACAAAAAAAATAGGAAAGAGGAAATATTTCCTAGCCCATTCTTTAAGGCCAACATTTTCCTGATATAAAAGCCAAACAAAGACACTACAAGAAGAGCAAAATACAGGTATGTCTTATAAACACTGATTTAAAATTCCTCAACAAAATACAAGCAGACCATAATAAACACCATATTCAGAGGATTATACAGCATGAGATGAAATTCATGTATGAAATGAAACGGTGGTTCAAAATGCAAAAACTGATTAACAGTACACATCAAGAGAATGAAGGACAAAAATCACATGATCATAGCAATCAAATGCAGAAAAAAAATCACATGATCATAGAAACCAAATTCAGAAAAAGCATTTGACAAAGTTCAATATTATATGATACAAGTATTCAACAAACTAGTTACTGAGGAAACTACCTCAACATAATAAAAGTCATATATGAAAACCCACAGTGAACATTACACTCAATTGTGAAAGATTGAAAACATTTCTTCTAAGATCAGAAACAAGCCAAGAAGGCTTGCTTTCAAACCACTTCGATTCACTAAAGTACTAGAAATTCTAGTTAGAGTAATGAGGCAAGAAAAAAGATTAAAGGGCTCCATTTGTAAAGAAAGAAGTAAAATTATTTCTGTTCACAGATAATATAGTTTATATATAGAAAAATCTAATCAACAATAAAAAATATCATGAGACCTAATAAATTCAGCTAAGTAGGATACAATGTCAACACTCATTTAAATAAGTTGCATTTATATACATTAACAGTGAACATTCTGAAAAGAACCTGTACAAAGCAAACTATTAAAAAATGCTGAAAGGAATTAAAGAAGGCTTAGGGGCACCTGATGGCTCAGTTATTAAGTGGCCAACTCTTGATTTCACCTCAGGTCATGATGTCATGGTTTGTGGGTTCAAGCCCCATGTTGGGCTCTACACTGATACCACAGAGCTTGCTTGGAATTCCCTCTCTCCCACTCTCTCTGTCCCTCTCCTGTTAGTACTCTCAAAATAAATAAATTAACATTTTTAAAACAAAAAAAGCATAAGTAAGTGGAAAGATATCTCATGTTCATGTATCAGAAGACAATATTGTTGACATGTCAATACTTAATACACAAAATGATTTACAGATTCAATGCAATACCTATAAAATTCCCATTATATATATTACATATTATAATATATATAATTTATATATTATATAAATATAATAGAATTAGAAAACTTATCCTAAAATTTATATGGAATCACTAGAGACTCCAAATAGTCCAAAGAGTCTTGAAAAGTAATAAAAAAGGACTGACACTTCTTCATTCAAAACTAGTACAAAACAGGATCAAAATAGTGTGAAATTGGGTGCCTGGATGGCTCAATTGGTTAGGCATCTGACATCGGTTCAGGTCATAATCTCATGGTTCTTGGGTTCACGCCCCACATTGGGCTCTCTGCTTACAGCTCATAGCCTAGGATCTGCTTCAGACTCTGTGGATCCCCACCCCGCCACATCCCGTCCCTCCCGTGCTCACACTCGGTCTTTCTCAAAAATAAGTAAACATTAAGTTTTTCTTAGAAAATAGTGTGAAATTTGCCTACAGACGTTTGACCAATGAAATAGAATAAAAAGCTCAGAAATAAACCCTTACTTATATAGTCTAACGATTTTTGAGGAGGATGCCAAGAACTTTCAATGGGGGAAAAAAAAGGTTTTTCAACGAATGGTACTGGAAAACCTGGATAGCCACATGGAAGAAAAAAAGAATATGGACTCTACCTAGCACCATATACAAAATTAATTCAATGTGGATCAAAGACCTAAATGTAAGACCTAAAATTATAAAAACCATGGAAGGAAATATAGATTAAAAACTTCATGATATTAGATTTTGCAGTAACTTCTTGGATAGGAAACCAAAGGGACAGGCATCAAAAGTAGAAATAAAAACTAAATTTTTTCATGAAATCCATTTAAAATGGGCATCTAAAGTCACTATTCAAGAGTAAAATGGCAATCCACGGAATGGGAGAAGACACTGCAAATCATGTACCTGATAAGGAAATCCACAACTCTTTAATCCAGAACTTACAGTTTTCAAAACTCAACAACAACCAATTGAGCAAAGGATTTAAATAGACATTTCTCCAAGGAAGACACACAAATGGTCAATAAGCACATGAAAAGATGCTCAACACCACTTACCAATCAGGAGGGAAATGCAAATCAAAATTATAATGAGAAAGCATTGTACACCTTTTAGAACGGCTACCACCAAAAATAAAATAAAATAAAAACAAAATGTTGGTGTAGAAGGGAAAGCATTGGAATCATGCAGTATCAATATGAATTTAAAGTGGTATAGCTGCTGATGAACACAGTCTGATGGTTTCTCAAAAAATTAAAGATAAAATAACCATAAGCTCCAGGAACCCCACTTTTGGGTATATCTCCAAAGGAACTGAAAGCAAGGTCTTGAGAGATTTGTAGAACCCTACCCACAGCAGCATTGTCCACAAGAGCTAAAACAAACTCAAACCAAGTGTCTGTCAACAAAAGAATGTGTAGATAAATGTGATATATACGTACAATAGATACATATATTCCAGCCTGATAAATGGAAGGACGTTCTGATATAGGGTAGAGCATGGATGAACCTTGAAGACATTACGTTAAATGAAATAAGCCGGTCATAAAAGATAAAACACTGTATGATTCCACTCATACAGCACTTAGAGTAGTCAAGATCATAGCGACAAAAAGCAAAACCGTGGTTGTCAGGGGCTAGAAGGTGGAGAAGAGAGAATGTTAAGCTGACGTTTAATAGGAAGAATTATGGTCATACAAGATAAAGAGTTCTGAAGACAGATGGTGGCACATCATGAATACATTTAATACCACTGAACTACTTACTTAAAAATGGGTAAGTTGGTGCATTTTGTGTTTATATAACTTACCACAAAAAATAATTAGAAACAAAATCCCAAGTCTTATAGCAATGTAATTTTGAAAATGACAGGGTTTGGCTCTTATCCTTGATTTATATATTATGTGAACTTCATTTTTAAGTTGGATAACTTTGGCTTATTTTTCACTTAATGCATAGTGACTTTTCAACAGTAATTGTGCTTGAATGTGGTGAATCAGGTTCTAATTTTCTATGACTGTACAAACTATCCCTGTGGCTAATGAGCTACATAAACCTTTGTGAAAGTTGGTTCAGTACGAGGGTTAAGAGTATGGTCAATATAAGCACTTAATCTCAGTCTGAATCTCATTACCAATACATAGGTCCTGAATTACATTGGGCAAGTTAGCTAACCTTTAGGGTGCTCAGTTTCCTTATATACAAAATGAGGAGAAATCAGCATAGAGAGAACTAAATAATTATGTTCACAATAATAGAATTTTCTTAGGTTCTAACTCGTACTCTTCCTACATGAACACCAACAGAACTCAAAAAACAATTTTTAAATAAATTTCAGGAAAACTCCAACAGTTTTTTTTCCATTTTACTAAAAGTTAATTCAAGCAGGTCATCTATTATAAGGACACAAATTTCAGACTTTTTTCTCTTTCCTCCCTCCTTCCCTTCACAAATGCTTCTTTGGATGGCCTCCCCTGAGATTCTCTCCATATTCACACAATCCTATCCTGTGGACTTTTCCCTTTCACCCTACTCCATTCCACTGAGAATTACTTTTCTCACTCTCTTGCCATGTGCAGATCAGACTGAAAATGAGATAAAAAATTCAGAAGTTTTTTCACACAAAAAAAAATGGAATTAAGAGCATCCATGCAAACTAGCATATAAATATCCAGGGTGTCCTGTATTTCCCTGAGTTAAGGGACTCAAGGTAAAGAATCACTGCATGAAACTATTCAATTAGATGGTACTTTTACAAAAATCTTGCTTTTTCTCAGAAACCATATTCATTCTTTTAATAATATCCTTACTCCATTATGATGGTCAAAGCTGCATCATGGGTACGTGATGAGTGAGAGAAAGTTTGGGGAAGGGGTGGCTATAATTTAGTGTAGTTGCTTACTGAACTGGGCTTAGACTTTTGTGACATAGGTCTTCACTTAAACCTTCCAAGTTTCCTCACCTGCAAATGAAGTGATTTCATTCATCTCCAGGCCATATTTCAGCAATACTTTTCTGCAGTACTATCATGACATTTGCAACTGCAACTAGAGTCCTCCCACCCACCCTCACCCCCCCGACCCCAGGGTGCTGCAGGTGAATTGTAATTTGTGAGTCTCCATGGGCTATCTATGGACTGGGAATCAGAGAATGAGGGTTCTGGTGCACTGTCCCTCAGCAGAATATTGTGTTATGCTGGGCAAGCCCATCACCCTTTCTGTGCTAAGCTACTCACTTTGGAGTGCTGTCCTCACAATTACATGAAGTGCTTCAACACTCTTTGTCAAGATAAAAACCACCGCCTAATGATAATGAAGTAATAATATCACCACTTACATACCGTATAGGATGTTCCATGTCCACAACTGGGTTTGGTATACTTGACCTTCAGAAACATCTTTTAAGAGCATGTGACAGTGTCCATTTTGCAAAGAAAATTGTGCTCACCACCAGAGAGACTGAGGCACATTGTTGATGAATTACAGGAGGAGGACTTTAGCTAATGCCAAGATCCTTTCACTATTTACTCTAAGATATTATTGGCACAATTCTATAAAGAAATATAGAAAATTAGATTCTGTTTTTAAAAGTAGAATCAAATCCAGAGCCTTTAAGATATTGTGCCCACACTGTAGTATTAGTAATTTTGACTCACAATTAGGTAATGGGGGTGGGGTGGGGTGGGGAATGCTTCTGTTCTATCAGTTTGAACATAACATTTGAAAACTTTCTTAAACTAATTAAAGTTCTTTCAACAAGATGATTTGTGGCTTTAAACACCACCCAGGATTTTCTGAATAGCTCATTAGTAAGTTCTCATTTGTTTCTAAATGATATCTCTCGCAGAGCAGGCTTGTGAAGTCAAGTATATGGTTCTGTACCACAGCCCAAGGCAAAATTCTCATTCTGAGCTCACATGGCACAGATGATCAGTATGACGTTACTCGTGTGTCCCTCTTCCATCGAGTGTAGAAATGCCAGAAAACAATCCTCCAGCTGGCGAATACATCTCTCGGTAGAGGCGACCCGCAAAAGCACATACCCAGGAACTTCTGTTGCCTGAGGAAAAGCAGGCTTCTACTAGTTGGGAACCCCGAAGTCTCCATGCTCGTCACAGTGGGTAACGTGTGTCATCTCACACAGCTGTGCAAGTCGTAATGTCATACCATGATTTTTTAAAAAACTAGCCAAAATGTTTATTAGCAAAATTGGTCTTGCAACTAGACTTTCAGGATAGTATCACCGTACACTTTCCACATTTAAAAGGAAGTACTCAGGGGCACCTGGGTGGCTCAGTCGGTTAAGCGTCTGACTTCGGCTCAGGTCATGATCTCATGGTTCGTGGGTTCAAGCCCCATGTTGGGCTCTGTGCTGACAGCTAGCTCAGAGCCTGGAGCCTGTTTCAGATTCTGTGTCTCCTTCTCTCTCTGACCGTCCCCTGCTCACTCTGTCTCTCTCTCTCTCTCTCTCTCTCAGAAATACAAAAAAAATTAAAAAAATTTAAAGTACTCAAAGCATAAATATGTATCAACATCTCTTAAGAAATTATGGCACATAAGTCCATGCAGGATGGGCAAAAGATGGACTAAAAATTGTCATGGAAGAAAACAGAAAATGTAGAGACTCACATGTATATGACCTCCTGATTAATGACATAAGTAGGATTGCCATTGAAAGTAATGTTTTCTCCTCAGTTAATTGTGTTGAATCATTGTTATTCCCATGAAAATTAAAAAAAAACATATTCTCCACTCATATCATACCACATACAAAAAATATTCCAGATAGATTACCAAAATAAATGTTGAAAGTTTATGTATGTATAAAACATACACATATATGAAAAAATATTAATATGATGCATATATAGCCTATAATATATAAAATATTAGTAATATATAATAAAATGTATGAATACTAATACATACAAATAATTATATATAATAAAGATGTTTAAGGTGAAAGATTTATACAATCTGAAGAGAAACCAGAGTATCTGGCCATTTGTAGCAACATGGATGGAACGTGAGGGTGTCATGCTGAGTGAAATAAGGCAGAGAAGGACAGATACCATATGTTTGCACGCATAGGAGGATTAGGAGGAACTTAATGGAGGACCATGGAGGAGAAAAAGGGGGAAAATAGTGGGGGAGAGGGAGGGAGACAAACCATGTGGGACTCTTGAATGCTGAGAACAAACTGAGGGCTGATGGGGATGGGAGAGAGGGGAAGGGGGGTGATGGGCATGAAGGAGGGCACTAGTTGGGATGAGCACTGGGTGTTATATGGAAACCAACTTGACAATAAACTATTAAAAATAATAAAGATGTTTAAAATATAAGAATATATTCAGGACCCATGATGTCAGGATAAGCAAATATATCTTAGAACCTAAAAAAGCACTGGGGCACCTGGGTGGCTCAGGCAGTTAAGCATCTGACTTTGGCTCAGGTCATGATTTCACAGTTTGTGAGTTGTAGCCCCACATCCGGCTCTGTGCTGACAGCTCAGAACCTAGAGCCTGCTTCTGAGTCTGTGTGTCTCTCGGTCTCTCTGACCCCTCCCTTGCAGTCTCTCTCAAACATTAAAAATAAAATAAAATAAAAAGCACAAAGAGGAAAACTAATTAATTGCATTTCACTATAATGAAGATCCTATTGAGACAGGAAAAAGACAGAAAATGGGAGAAGATAGTTGAATCATTTAGAAAATATATGAAACAACAGAAAGCAGAAAACGAGGACTCTAAAAACAAGGATATCCATATGGCTAGTAATCATGCAGTGGTGCTCAGTTTGACTAATCATCACAGTGCAGATTAAAACCATAAAAGGGTCCCTGTAAGTGCTCACCACAAAGGCTTAAAACCTGGTGATAGGAACTCTTACAGGGAATATAGAGATTGGTACAGTCATTCTGGATAATGTTTTGAAGGTTTACCTAGACCAGACACCTGCACAGAACTCCGCAGAGTGATTAAACGAAGGTATTACAATTACAGCCAAAAACATGAAGGAATTCCAAAATCATGTTGCATGAAATAAGCCATTCATAAAATAATGTATTGTGTGATTTTGTTAACATAAGGTTCAAAACAAATACAGCTACTATAGGGTGTTAGAACTCTGAACAGTGGTCACCTTTGGTTTAGAAAAATGAAATGAGACTAGGTACGGTTCAAAGATGGCTCCCAGGTGACACAGTTTTTTAATATGCTACCAGTCGCAAACGTTTACTTTATAAGTTTTCTTTGCCGTGAACCTGTGTTTTTTTAATTAAGCATATAAATAGTCAAACACTATAAAAATCAGTTACCCATGAATCTTCTGTGGTTTCATATAAATCTGTAATATGTAACATTCATATTCTAAGTATGAGGTTCAGAAATTCGATAAGCCTTTTTCTAACAGTATTTTTCATTACATGCAATCTTATTGTTTACTGTGCTATGATTTGATTTAAAAAGTTTCAAAATAACCTAAGATAAAGGGATATTTGATAGTTGCCAAGCACAGAAAATGTTGTCAAATGTATGAGGGATAACATATCTCTAAATGAAATAACACAAAAGAAAAAAACAATGTAGGGAACGTGTGTACTCTTCCACAGAGCATTATCTAAACTACTAAATGTGAAGGAGATAGTTCTTTGCTTTCTCTTAACTATCAACTCCTAGTAAGGATCACTGGGAGTAGGAGGAAGTGAGGTTTCATCACAAGAGGGTAGTTGCATAGCCACACCCGACAGACTGCAAGCCTAGTGGCAGTGAATGTCACCTGAGGCCAAAGCCACAACCAGGAGACAGTGATGAAGGCACAGGTTTGCAGGGGGAAAGGATGCCCAAGGAGTCCAGGAGCGGCTGACTGGACAGAGCACCTGTTGCTGGGATGCAGGGGCACAAAGTTTTCGTATCGTAGCACCTCAGCCAGTAACTACCAGCAGTTCTTTCCTTCCTAGCACTGCTACTGTTCCCAAGAGATCAAGGCCTGCCACCCAGACACTGTTTGCTATAAAGAAGATGTGCAGGGTTGGCACCCCCAACCCTGACCTTGAACACCGACCAAATGTGGTCTGCCGCACATTCCGCTCGATGGGAATATGAAGGGAGGGCAGGACCTCTACATTCTCAAGATGGTGACTAGCAGGGGCATTGAGGGCCCGCGCCTACAAGCGAGCTATCCAGCACATACCTGACAAAGTGTCCTGAGGACATGCTCGCTTTTATTATTCTTCAAAACAGTATACAAGACCATGAGATACGATGTTTTTGGAGTAATATTCACAATTCACATACTACATTCATCATGGACCTTCTCTAGGCTGGCTCTGAAAAGACGTATCTTCTCTTGGATGAAGAATTATGTTGGGATAGCCATGGACCTGGCTTCCTTTGCCTCCCTTAATAGGTATTAGATGGTCATGTTGGCTGTGGCTATTTGCTAGAGAAAAAGACTCAACATAATCAACTAATACAATTTGGGATTTCTCTTTGTTTTCCATAAATCTAAGTCTCCATCAGCCTAAGGAATTCCTCAGAGTATTTTTTTAAGTTAGATTTTATTCTTCCACACATTTAGTCATTGAAGAAACATTTATTAGACACCTATAATGGTGCTGGGCACAATACCAGATTCTGAGAATACAAAAAAGGATAGAATACTATGCCTTTCCTCAAACTCACACTTTAGTGAGACAGACATATAAACAATACAGTATATTCAGTAAGAGAATGGAAAATTGTGCCAGCTGTTAGAGGGAATTAAAGGGATCTCTACACATGATCTGCGTAAGCCTGAATAGAGAAAACAGAACTCAATCTGGTTCAAATGTGTTTGAACCAAGTTTCCCCAGTGGTGAGATCTTGTATAAATACAGTAGAACACCAAATCAGGAAGGTGATGTAGATGTAATCCACTGACTTTATTCAGAATTCACCAATTTGACATTACCCTGTGTGTGTATGCACACACATGTGTGTTTAGCTCTACACAATTTTCTCACATGACTAAATGCATATGATAATCTCATACAAAGATCCCTCATGATACTTTACAGCAAAAGCGATCTCCTTGCCCCCACTCCTTTTCATCCTAATACAGTAAAACCTTGGTTTGCGAGAATTCATTCCAGAAAGATGCTAATAATCCAAAGCACTTGTATATCAAAGTCAACTTCAATAACCACTGGCTCAGTTGTAATCATGTGACATTCGGGGTCATGTACTACCCATATTGCAAGACATCGCTGGCTTATCAGGTTAACATTTAGAAATGTTAATTATTAGAAATGTTATTATTAGAAATGTTTGCTTGTCTTGTGGAACTCTCAGAGCAAGTTACTTGCGATCCAATGTTTTACTGTCCCTGGAAGCCAGTGCTTCTATTCTCTATCTCCATCATTTTATCATTTAAAAAATTTTATGAAGTGGAAATGATTACACACCATTTAAGTATTTGAGATAGGTTTTCTTTTCACTGAGCAGGATTTCCAAGATACCTGCCCACCTCTGCATGTATCAATAGCTCCTTCCTTTTCCTTGTTGAGGCTTATTCCATAGTACAAAGGCACCACAATTTGCTTAATGTTCACCCAATGAAAGATACCTGGGTTTGTTTTTCTATTTTTTTTTTTTTTTTAAGTTGCTATGAACAATCATGTACAGGTTTTTGTGTGGGGTTAAACTTCCACCGCTCTGGTATAAATACCGAAGAATGCAGCTCCTAGAAAACATGGTACATGCGTGTAAAGTTTCATTAGATATTGACAAGTTTTCAAAAGAGGGTGTGCCACTTTACATCCCACTAGCAGTGTACGAGTGTTCTAATTTCTACCCATTCTTGCTGCATATATAAATACATGTTTTCATTAATAATTTTGATAGGAATGTTGTAGCCAGACCAAAAGTTTCTCCTTCACTATGGTTTTAATGTACATCCCATAGTAAGAAACAGTTAACCTTGATCTCTTTCAATGGGTGTGTTTAAACCATTTATATTTCATGCTATTATTGATATATCTGAATTTGGGTACATTATTTTACAACGTCCTTTATCCTTGGCTCTTTTAATTTCTTCCGTTTCTCATTTTTTCTTCTTTGAAATGTGAATTTTAGTGTTGTATTTAAATTTTTATGCATTGACTCTTTTTATACTTTTTATGTAATTTTTCAAGGATAATATTCACAGTTAAGATATCACAGTCTACTTAGAGTTTCTATTTTACCACTTGAGGTAAATTTAGAAATGTGGAAATGTTCCCAATATAAGGGTATCATGGCTATTCCTCTTTTTGGTGTAGTTTTCGTATTTTTCATGTGGAAGTATCACCAGACTTCTAAATCATTTTCATTCAACTACTACATACATTTTTAAAAATGTAGAAAAAATAGCTTATCACATTCACTCACAAATCTCCAATTTATGCTACTTATTTTTTTTCATTTTTGAAGGTTCATTTTTTCCTATGGTATCATTTTCTGTCTCAGGAGTGTCTTTTAGTGTTTATTTAGAGCATGTCTGCTGACAACAAATTCCTCTAGTTCATTTTCATCTGAAGATGTTTTTATTTTCATCAAAAGAATATTTTCACCAGCTAAAAAATTCTTTTTCATCAGCACCTGAAACATGACATGTGGTTTCTATGGGTTCTGATTAGCAATCTCAAGTCATCTGAATCTTTATTTTCCTCTGTATACAGTCCATCAATTCCCTCTGGATGCCTTTAAGATTTTTAGTCCCATACCTTTGGCTTTCAGCAGTTTTATCCTGGTGCACTGGACAGTTTCTCTGAAAGTATCTTGAGTTTCACTGAGGCACTGGGTATGGAAGTTTCTCTCTTCTAATTTAGAACATTTTCAGACTCAGGGGCGCCTGGGTGGCTCAGTCGGTTAGGCATCAGATTTCAGCTCAGGTCATGATCTCACAGTTTGTGAGTTCAAACCATGCATTGGGATCTGTACTGACAGCTTGGAGGCTGGAGCCTGCTTCAGATTTTGTGCCTCCCTCTCTCTCTCTACCCCTCCCCCACTTGTTCTTTTTGTTTTGTTTTGTTTTTGTTCTTTTTTACTCTTTCAATTTTCAGCCTAAAACATTCAATTAAAACCATTTTTGGGGGCGCCTGGGTGGCTTAGTCGGTTAAGCGTCCGACTTTCACTTAGGTCATGATCTCGCGGTTCGTGGGTTCGAGCCCCGCTTCGGGCTCTGTGCTGACTGCCAGCTCAGAGCCTGGAGCCTGTTTCAGTCTGTGACTCCCTCTCTCTCTGACCCTCCCCTGCTCATGCTGTCTCTCTCTCTCTCTCCTAAGAAATAAATTTAAAAAAACGTTAAAAAAAATTAAAAAAAAATTATTTTTTTTCCTCCTGAGCCATGACCATGGTCTTTCTCCTCCTTTCCAAGATTCTTATGTCATAAATGTTAGGTTTTTTGATCTTGTCCTCAAAGATTCCTGAACCTGTTATTTTAAGTTTCCTCCACCCCCTACTGCTGCAGTGGGAAGGTATCTATTTTTAATTTTCAAGTTTTCTTATTCTTTCTAATCTTCATTCTGCTACTGAGAAATTTTAGTGGCTTTTTTTCCAGTTCTCAATTTTCCATGTATTTTTAAAAATAAATTTATTCTATCAGTCTGCTGAGAGTTTCTCTATTTGTTTCAGCAGGTTTTGCCATTTCCTCATGGAGCACAGTTATAACTTAGTCATGATCCAATGATTTTTGCATATAATCCTTCACAGGTTTGACTTCCGTGAAGGTCTATCCCAAGTACATGTCGGACTTCTGGGTCTCTGTTCTTGGTGCAGCCAGGCTTTAAGATGGCCTGCCATGTACCACACCCCTTTGTACCACACTAGTTAATCCCTTCCTCTGCTGCAGTGGGAGCAAGTAATGCATTTGACCAATACATTGTAGCAACAGGGATGGGATCTTCTTCTCAAAGAGAAGTTATAGAAGATTGCTGGGTACTCTGCCCCCTTCTCCGTGCTTGCATCATTCCTTCAGAAGGAATGCACTGGCAGGTCCTGAGAAGCTCAACGGAGAGGTCCACGTGGGGAGGACATGCAAGCTCTGCACGCAGCTTTGTGTGTGTGCATGGATGTGGATCCCCTAATCCAGGCCAGTCCTGAAGATGAAGGCAGTATGGCTGACAGGTGAGCTGCAAACTGGTGAGAGACTGTTCTCCCTGGAAGGGCTCCCTTCCCTCCCTCTCCATCAGGCCAAAGTAGGGTCAAGTGTGTTTTTTCTACCTTCACTGGAAATGAAGGTGACAGTTCTGAGTTTTGTTTTCAGTAATGGGGTGACAGTTTCAATAATAGGATCCACAAAATAAAACATAAGGAATCCTAACTAGCACACTGATTTGTTTTTATATTTGTAGGATAATTATAAACCTTAAGGATAGTTGCTCAAACTATTGCAAAAGTTTAATGATAATCAAATTCTGTATCTCTGATAATAAAGCAATTCAGTTTCCCTTTCCAGATAGGAGATACAGCACAATGTGTTTACAGGCATCAGAGATCTCACGTGCACCCAGGGGATTTTACTCAGCAAACTTCAATAAGCCATCCCACTCTTGTAACCTAACCAGAAGGAGCTGGAAGTATTACAAAACAGGAGCTAATACATCCTTTCCCATGCTGCATGAGCTCTGCTAACTCGGGATGTTTATGAAATTCTGATGTAATGGTCCTCACTGACAACAGCGATCCCATAAGTCCCACACGGTCATCGCTTTCCTCATGCAGCTCGGATGTCCTCGCCAGTCTCCAGCTTCTGGCACGGCACTGGTTCATGCAGTAAGAGAGACTGAAGTGCAGATGCTGGGCACTTAACAAAATACAAAATATACCTATCCTCTTTAATGTGGTTGGCTACGGTTGTTTTCGGTGTGTGTTGGTACGTGTTTTGTTTGATGCCACAGCAATGCCATAGGGCAGTTAGAGGTGGGGTGCTCACCCTTGGCATTCCACATTTCTACTGGTCTCTCCATGGTCTGGAATTAGAACAGTCTCACGAAAGGAGGTTGTCCAGGTCTCCGCTGTCACAGACCATTGGGGTTTTTACCTCCTCTCCTCCTCTCCTTCCCCATTCAAAGAATCTATCATTTGGAACTTGATTATTGATCTTCTAAAAAATTTTTAATAGCGCTCACCTATCTCCTTATATATTCAAAATATAAGGGTTTCCTAAATAGTAATTCAACTACAAAAATCCTTGACATCCTGTTAAACATACCTTTTTCTCTTGATAAGTGAAGATTAAACCTACTTAACATCTTTGTGTTTTGTGTATGTTAGTTATGACTTATAAGTGGATGTTCTAGATAAAAATTTTGATAGAGTGAAATACCTTAGAAATCCTATGAGCAATAAATAAGAAAACCTATTTCTTCTCTTTTCATGAATAGACATCTTATTTGTCAATAGTTCTATATAATCAATAATAGCAACTTTAAAATAGTAACTTTAAAAGTTCAAAGTACATCATTTTATGTTTTTTAGAGTAATATCCATAGCATTATCCTAATATACGCCTGTGTGTATGAACACATAAACCATAAATACGAACAACCCTCCCAATTAGACATATTCAGAAATTAAAAGTGAGAACCTTTAAGAAGTTCTGCACTGGATTTCCTTAGAAGTTATCTGTAAGTCACTCTGGAAGCCTAAGAAGCTCTAAAACTCTGTGTGATGTTAAAATATGTCTGCACTTAGTATTGATTGCTCTATCTGCAGAACAGATAGCTCTCAGAATAACTCAGAAAGGCCTCTGCCTGCTGGAGCATACAGTCTGAATTCTAAAAGGTATTTGCCATTATTTATAATTTGCGGGATGGGTAGCTAATAATATCTGCAATCTTGGTAGTTCTAAGAATAATACTGTAGTCTACACAGTCAGACTTACTCAGTATTGGCTGAAAGCCCTGTAAGTAAGGATAATGTGCCCTTTCCATTGCTATGAATAACTCCTAAGGAAATGTCACGGTTTCACATTTGGATCAGGTGTGGCTCTCGCCAAACGCTTTACAGAAGCCATAGGAGTGTCTTTTATTTATATGCAAGGAACTACAGGTTGCTTAAGGAGGCTATGTGCTGGGATCATTAACTGGGAAAGCAGACAGATGTTCTTATCCGCGGCAGTTTATACACCTACCAGTTATTACTTGTGATGCAGCTTGGATAGGTCTTCATCTCATTTTTGAGAGGCGAGAGACACAGCAGGAGCATCACAAACACGCCTGTGGTCAGAAGGTCAACCCCTCTTCTCAGCCCCAGTGTCATTTTCTAGTCAAGTATGTCACAGCACCAGATCTTCATGTATCCACAGTGTGGTGAGACAGTAATTATTGAGGTGACCCTATCAACGGACGCAAGTAGGAGATACTGACACAGAAACTTCTCAGTGCTTGGAATAATCCCTAGGAAGACACTCAGCTTTCAATGAACATAAAATTATCTGCAAGGCCAGGTACCTGGCTCTTGTACCTTGTACCTGGCTCAGTACCCTCACCTGTAGGGGCAGTTTCATCCCTGTCAAGCAGCTGGCTCTCTAAACCAACGGCTTCCAAGAACACAAAAAGATGTCATAGGTCTCTGTAAGTCAAAGAGAGACGTAATGCACGGGAAGCATTAAGGTGTGTATCAAATGCCTGCAGTGGGCAAGGCTAGATGTATCAGTAAGTACAACAGAAAAAAGTACAGGCGGGATGCCGGGAAATGTATTTCTCTGCTTTGTTATCAAATAGCCTGAAACAGACTACCAACTAGATATACAACCTAATATATACCAGAATGTGCTTTAATTTATCCTTTTCCAAGTAGATTAATTCCAACACCTTTCATTTTGATTCATGCAAATTCAAAAGTTAACAGTCACTCTCCAAGACCTCTTCCACTGCAGCATGAAATCATTTTCTCTTACTGATTCCACAGTCATGCCTCGTATCTGGGGCGAACACACAAATGGTCACCCAAAAGTGCACTATTCTGGGAGTAGAATACCGATAATGACATCGGGACAACAGGTGTCAACAAGGCTGTCCTGGCACTGAGACATATGGTGATTCCAATGAACCAGGTTTTTCGCTGGATCCTAATCAAAATGGTCAAGTGCTGCCAATCGCTTGAAAAATACCAGGGAGCATCCATCAAACGGTATTAAGCTAAATGGGGTATGATCAATAGAAAATACCTTAAACATTTTTAAATGTTTAATATTTCCTAGAGACTTGGGGACCCACTTGCAGGGAAAGTTTGCAAACAACCAAAGAACCTCAAAAAAATCAAAGCTTTTCTTTAAATCTTATGCAAATGAAGCTTCTTATTGTCCTTTTAAAATAAACAGGGTGGGGGCACAGAAGCCTTTGCATAATCACTAAATTACAAAGAACAGATGTGAACCATTTAGGGTAAATGTGCATGCTGGCAGAGAGAAAACAAGATAAAACAGCATGCACTGAAACCAACCAGATTGGCTTTTTAATGACTCATACATGTGTGATTACCAAAGGCAGCAACAAAAATAAAACTGTTCACTTGACTAAGGCTAATACACTTTACTTACTTTAAATTAACTGCTAATTATACCATTTTCTTGTGTTATACATCCCTTTTTGACAGCCACATAGAAATCTGTCTTTTCAGAAATTATAGGAATGAAGACAGCTACCGATTCCCTTCTGCTGGGTCTTTATTGTCTTTGATTTTTTGTTTGTTTGTTTTTGGGGTTTTTTTTTTGTTTTGTTTTTGGTTTTGTTTTTGTTTTTTGATCAACAGTTCTTTCAGATAGGTGTGTTCTTTCTTAAATTATAAAATGTCTATTCAGAATCACTTCTAACGTTCATATGTATAATCAATATTGTGTTTAGTGATCTTTGCAAATCTTTTTTTGTATTTTGAAATAAAGCTGGGATCTTAACCTTTAAAGCTCATCCAGTGTAACTTTAAGCCAGAACTGCTGCCCGGGCCAGCTTTGTCTTCCTCCTTATCCACCAACCCCACAGCCATTCCATTCTGTTTCATACCGTCCCTGACCGGCAATCCACCAACCGACTCAGTTTAGAGTAGCCTCTTACTTCTCATCAAGCCAAATAAAAAAGATCAGTCTTGACCTTAACTTATGCTAGCACTTCTTGAAAATAAACATGGATATGCAGGGACTATAAGGGATAACAGATTAAACTGTATGCATTACCGCTATGTGATATCAGAGCAAAGAAAGGGCGGTCTCAAGAGCACAGAAATGTCAAACTTCAGTCAGAGTGACAACATGGTTACACGTGTGCTCACGTAGCAACCCCCCCCCCCCAAACTTGTCCAACGGCTTCTCTCCTGTCACCAGGGCCTCACAAAGATGCCCCACTCTACACATGACCCTAGGGCTGTCTTCTCTGAAGAAAATCAAGTACCATACAGAAAGTAGGTTTAGGCAAAATTGGGAAGTGATGCTCACGTTGGCTATATATTCTCTGAGAAAGACCGTGAAGTACCTTCTCAGGTCAGCATCTTGCTAGGTCGATGCTCCCTAGGAGACACCTTAGAAATACTGCTCTATGGTGTCTGCACATCAGAAATGCTCCATTTCTCCATGTCTGAAGGATACCAGGGCAAGAAACTGTTAAATCAATGCACAGAAGTGAGGTACACACCACGATGAGTCCATTTGAATAGTTTTTCTGAACCCAGTTCTGAGCTAGAGATTAAGATTCAAAAAAAAAAAAAAAACAACAACAGCAAAAGCTGACTGACCTCGGGCAATCCTCAGTTTAGGGAGAATAGCAGGTTTGTCCTCTATGCCAGGGAAAAGCTAGGGCTTTTTAAAAAAAGATATTTTGAAAGCAAAGCCATTTCGGACAAGAGAATTCTATTGATGAAATATAGTTATATTGAGTTTGGAAAAATGAGACTTCTTGCAATCTTTTTGTCTTCCTGACTTCAAAGCCTCATGGGAACTTGAAGAGAGATTAGAGTTTCTCAAATTCCTGTTTAAGAGTCCAATGCTGTTCACATCCATATTAAGAACTGTTTCTAATTGCAAATGAACCAACTTTTCAATTAGAAAAGTAAACTTTTACTAGAGCCAACATATATGGTAAGTATAGTCAGCCTGATTACTTTTCCACTTGCAGTGCGTATAAGCAGAGACACCGATAACCAATAAGGCCCTGGAACTATGAGATTTAGTTAAAATCTTCTACAGAAGGAATACGACCCCTTACGTGGGCTTTCCATTACTTTCCACACTTGACAAAGACTACCATCAGATCAAAGTCAGGATTCCTACTAACCTTCCTGCGTTGGTGAGTCTAAAGTTCTCTCATGCATAGGGCCTATGAAATTAAGTTTCTGAACCCTTAATTTAAATTCAATTTAGCAGTTTGTAAGTACATTCCATATGCAAAACATGATGTCAGGCATCACCAGAATATAGACATAAAAATTCTATTGAGGTGGGGATCTTAAAATATACCATCTAAAATACATAGTAAAATATCAAAACTATACGAATACAAAATACTATTTTTCTATAATAAGGGGCTGTGTTAATTGCAATATCACAAAAGACCGCTTGCTTATTTTCAAGACAATCTGGTTTAACTAAAAGAAATGCCATTAATTATATAATTTTCATATGATAGAAAATACTGTGATTCTGTGGCCTCCTTTTTAATGTTCCTTGACATGCTTTCCTATTTACAGTAACAGGGTGGCACCCAGCTCACCAGAATGATCTATTTGTATTTTCAAAAAAATACTTATCTACTAAAGTCAGGAAGATATGCAAGACTTTGTTCATTCAGTGCTCCCTTCCACAAGGGTTAGCAAAGGGAATACAGCAGGCACCGTGTTACACACCAGGACACCAGGGGGAATAAGACCATCATGTCTTTAACCAGTTTATTGGAGCACAAAAAAATAAACAATATGCCACACTGTAATGTGGTAAATACTATCTAGAATTTTACAGCATTTATGGAATGGTAATCTTCTCACCTAGCATTCTGTGTTTTGCAGGGGCTTGGCAATAAAAGCCCATGTACCTCGGAACTCAGGAAGAAATTAGCCAGGTCAAGAATCTAAGAGATGGTCCAGAAATCAGATTCTCAAAGGTCACTCCAGGAAAGCAGGGTGGGGTGGTATTGTTATCCACCCCGGTCCCTGACTACTGAAGTTCAAAACTGCCCTCAATTTGTTAATGATTAAAAATGAAATAGCAAACTTAGGTCATCCCCTCCCACCTTAGAATGTTTCTTAGAGGGGATAAATTGCACCAAAGTAAGGAATGACAGCAAATGTGCAAAGAAGTGTGAACTTGGCATCCTTGGGAAGGAAGCAATGTCTACACAAGCCATACTAGGTCAGTAAGCATCAAGATCCCCTCATGCTACAAGGCTACATTACACCACTGTTGTTGTCCTAGCGCTCTGTCTTGAAGATGTTCAACATCTCATAGCTTTCCTCCATGACAGAACACTCCATTTACATTCACTCCCAGCAGTTAATAAAGGCTAAAAACACACAGTGCATCATGCAAGAGCTTTGAAATGTTATGCACGTGCAAGGAAAAGTGTTTTAAGAATAGTTTATTACCTACACATTAGTTTTGATCTGCAGTATTTATTAATAGCACTTACCAAGGTTAATGGAAGTTGAACAATTCCAAGGAGGACTGTAACCATAAAAATACATGGTGTTTTTTTGTGAATTTGCAAAACGGGAGGATCTCAAGGACCTTATCAACATTCCAGTAACTTCACGATAGCAGCCACCCTATCAGGCAGGCCAGTCAAGAATTAAATGAGGGTCTTAAAAATTCACAAGAGTTAGAAGTAGTTTTGTGCTGTCCAAAGGGGCAGCTCCATACCTCAGGAGTAATGGGCTGGACCTTTAATGATTTACATAGATAGATCATTCCAGACAGAAGTGATGTTTGTCAGAGAAGTAGGAATGCCTATGAATTCTTTGGCCACAATAAGTTTGACTAGTTAGCTGGATCAGGGTCATTCTTTAAAGAGAAAAATCAATTACACAATTCTGTGCTAGAATGAAAACATGATTCCTTCTAAAAACAGAGATGGAGGTAGGGATGTGGACTAAAAATAGTAGCATGAACTATATTTAATTAACTGCAGTTAAATAAGAGAAAGCTGAGTGTTATCCCATCCAGAATATATTAAAAGACAAAAAGACAGTGCAGGTAATATCATGCCGAAACCAGACGTCTAGTGCCCAAGAAAATAAGACCGTAAGAACAGAGGATGACTCACAGTAACCTCGTCAGTGAGAGATCAGAGGACTTTATGGTAATCACATGGTATACTGTAGGTGAGTAACAGGTAGGATAGTTTCCCATAACACACTCCAGAGGGGCAAACCCAAAAATAAGGAACCCCAGCTGAAAATCAATATGGATTTTATCCCAAATTTATATGTAAATAAAATACTTGTTTGTATATACAAGAGAAAAAGATTCTATTCAGTCACTGTGATAAATACAAAAAAAAAGGATGAGGTAGGTCTAATATTTTCATTTTAATCAGCAACTTATTTTTGAGGTGCCCGAGTGCCACTGTCACTGAGGAAAGGGAGGCAGGACGGCCAGTAGATGCCATGACACTGGCATCCCAGAACTTCATACAAGCTTAATTAATAAAACAAAGAAATAATGGAAGTGAGAACTGATCTGAGCCGTGATATAAAAGTATCATGGAAGGGAAACCCTAAAATTTTTTTAATAGTTTATTTTTGAAACAGAGACAGAGCATGATCAGGGAAGGGGCAGAGAGAGAGAGAGACAGAATCTGAAACAGACTCCAGGCTCTGAGCTGTCAGCACAGAACCCAATGCGGGGCTCAAATCCATGGATCATGAGATCATGACCTGAGCCGAAGTCAGACACTCAACCGACTGAGCCACCCAGGTGCCCCATGGAAGGGGGACTCCAAAGTGTAGTTCTACTTAATTATTTTTATTACCATGAACCATGTTAAGATCTGAACAAGATCCAGATTCCAAGTACCAGGTAACCATCTTCTACCGCCCGCCCATAGCTTGTTAGATCAGCTTTTCCTGCTCATCACCACACACAGGGAGTGGTGCTTGTGCAGATGCTATTTAAAGCAGGCAAATGACTTCTTTCGGTATTGACTTTGGTGTCAATGCCAATTCTGCATTTCCCACAGAAAGTGCTAAGAACTAACGGTTTTGATCTTCTGCCAAAAAGCATGGACTGTGGCTGCTTTTCCAGGGAGTATCCTCGAAGGCTGCCTCCTCTCATTAAGGAAGAAGAAAACCTAGATGGTATGGAAGTGAGGTTTAAGTAGGTTTCTCAGGAGGAGTTCTGGGATTAAAATTGCTTGCTCACAACTAGACATACTGAGGATACAGGAAGTTGTTAAAATGAGTTGTGACTTCCTGGCAATAGTTACCTTGTCACTATTGGTCTTTACTTTCCAGCCCACATCCAGTTTGTCTGAAATTTGATTTCCCAGGTGAAATTTTCCTGTCTGCATGATCACATCTCCCATATTGGAAATCACAGTCAAAGCATCTAACATCTTGTTCTTTTACATTTTTAAGTGCAGAGGGGAGAGTGTCTTCCTGTGTCTGCCTCCTGAGAATCTAAATCAGTTCTGTTTTGCATACATCTCACCCTTGAGAGTATTTACCCTGGTTTCCCCTCCACAATCAGAAAAAAAGGACAATTTCCCTTTTTAGCCATCTGTAACCCCTCGTTTTGCCCACTTGCTTCATCAGCATAGTATTTTCTTCTCACCTAATTAACATACTGGACTTTAATATTTGCTCTTGAAAATAACAGTGAAATTAATGGAAAATAAATTTAACCGACATCCAAACATTTGTAAGACAAGAAACTTTGATGTTTCTAAAACTACAGTCCTACATGTGAAAGCTGGAAAAGTAGGCAATGCTCAAAAGTAACATGGAAATAAACAGTTTTTGAGAGAGGGACCTGAAGAAACTCTTCTCTGTAAAAGGCTACAAATATTAAAAAGCGCTAAAATACTTAATGTCCACATCTATCAAATTTGCCATCACAACTCTTACACACACTTCTGTTCCTTAAGTGGTTATTAAAAATGAACAGTTCATGAGTTACCTGGGTGTTCCAGTCAGTTAAGCATCTGACTTTGGTGAAGGTCATGATGTGAAGGTCATGAGTTCAAGCCTTGCATCAGACTCTGTGCTGATAGTGCAGAGCCTGCTTGGGATTCTCTCTCTGCCCCTCCCTCTCTCACTCGGCCTCTCTCAAAATAAATCAACAAGCTTAAAAAGATACTAACAGCTTATAATTATTTCCTAACATTTGGAATTTTCATATCGTCAGCTCATTTTGATGATTTGCTCAAATTCCATCTAATAGTGTGTAGAACCCTGCAAACAACTGAACGCTGCATAGAAAAACAAGTCTTTAGTTGTCTTTTACAGAGTATTCCAGTGTTTAACTAAATTAGATAAATGATCAGTATGTTACCCCATAGGACTTGTGTGACTTTAAGCCAGGATAAGAGGAGGAATCAGACCTCAAGAGCATTCTTGCCCTTGGCTTCTCAGGTCTCTTCACAAGAGCTGCTATTTGCGGAAAAGGATTCTTTTTGGCCCCAATTTAAGCTTATCTCTTTGTAGTTGTTTTTTTAAAGTGATGCTTTTTCCAGCAAAAGGGCAGGAGTGTTTAGTCTGGGTTTTGACTCTTATAGTATCTGAATCATGCTCAGCTTCTGTTTGCCAGAGACTCCCATTTTAGCTTTGATTACTCAGGGAAGAAGGTGTGTAATCTTCCTGCATGACTTTTCAGTAATTAATAGTTGAATTTTATTGGCTCTTTTTCAACTAAAGTTTCCGACAGGTTCAAGACACCAAATTAGATTTTACTTTTGTTCTCGAGCAGACAACGCATTCATTAATGGGTTCTTCAAATAAAATTCAAAAACTATTGGGCCCGTCTAAAAATAGATTAAATATTTCAGTTATGTTATTCATCAAAATTAGTGCTTCAGGTTTACTCATTAGGTCAATGCTTTATTTGATGCAAAGTAAATAGAATCTTCTATGTAACAAAGTTAAATAATAGCTTTTGTTTTTTAAAATAGAATAATCTTAGGCCAAGAAGCAAAGTATTTAGTCAGTTTTTATTTCATTTGTTTTTAAGTTTATTTTCAGAGAAAGCACAAGCCAGGGGGTGGAGGGTGGAGACAAGGAAGGAGGAAGAGAATCCCAAGAAGGCTCCATGGTGATGTGGGGCTCAATCCCACAAATGTTAAGATCAGGACCTGAGCCAAAATCAAGAGTTGGAGGCTTGAACCCACTGAGCCATGCAGGCGCTCCTAGTCAAATTTTAGAAGAGCACATTTCCCCAATAGTAAGCAAGGCATTTAAGTGCTTATATTTAAATGATGAGGAAGCACCAGCAGTAAGAACATGGAGCTCTTATAGTAAGTTGTCCTTTGTTTCACAAGATGGATTGGAAACACTGTCACCAAGAGATACACTAAGTACCCCTGGCTTGGAATGTTACGTCCTCAAGGCAATTTTATTTGTTAGAGCCAAGAAAGGACTTCAGACTCATTATTCTTTTGTCATTTTATTTGCTACATGTCATAAGGATGTAACGTCCTACTTTGTATTGCCTGTATATCAAAGTTAAGGAAGACTTTATTTAAAATTCTAACTTATTAAAATAAGTTATTCAGTAATTAGCAATCTAAAAAGGATTTATCTTTGAAACGGGGTAATTCTGGTTCACATAAAGCTTTCTATGCAAAATAGCATACTACTGCTGTATATGTTAGAGCATGACATGGGCTCCTGTTAGTTAGTACGACTTGGTTTAGCCTTGATTAGTACAATTAACCAATATTCTTATATGCTTTTATTTTAGCATACTTTCCAAGCATCTAGCTACTGGTGGAGGCCTTCAAAATGAAGTAGATGTCAAACCTGCCTTCAATCACCCTACAGAATACACTTGCATATTAGAAAAATATATAAGTATAAGATGGGAGAAAGAGATAAAGCACCCTGGGAATTCAAAAGAAAGGTCAGTATTTTAATTTAGAGTTGTTCTAAGACTGTTCTGTGCATGTTGTGAAGTAGGAATAAATACCTCTTTAAAAGAAACTACACATTTACTACTTTACTTAGCAATAAAGTTAAAGAGACATGTTTAACCTTTTAGGGATTGATTTGTTTCCCATTTTTTTAATAAAGGCTAAGAAGCTGAAGTACCAATATCAGAAAAGGAATTGAATTAGAACAACAGAGCCTAGTATAGAACTTCTACCTACTCTTTATGTAGCTAGTAATTTTAAATCAAGTCCTCTAAACTTAACTATTGGTGAAAATGCTTACATGTTTATTTAGCTATGTTTTAAGATTTTGTTAACAGATATTGACATTGTAGCAAAACTACTAGCTTATAAAATGTACATTATACTTTTCATATTAAAATGTAAGGTTTTAATCAGAGAAAGCTAGTAATATTAATGATCACAATTCAAAACTGAATCAGAATACACTAAAAGTCAACACAAAATTAGAAATATTTTAGGAAAGGAACAAAAGGAAGTCTGTAACCATCTGTTTCAGAACCAACCACATATGCATTCACCAATTGCAGTTTTAGATGGCATTGTTAGAGTTACAATCCATATTATCTACTGACCAGCAGCTGCCTTTTCAACCAATATAAATCTATCATCTCTCTATTCATCTATCGGTCCATCTGTTACCTGCATATCTGTCTTCAGGTTTGAGTCATAATTTCTTATGAAGACAATAAAAACGTATCATAGTGTGTCCCATGGACTCTTGGGTCCACCCTTCCAGGCTCCGGCCACAGTATTTAAGAGGTCACCATTAGATTATTTTCTAGTTAGATGCATGTTGTGCACTTTGAGACTTCCATAAGTTGTGTTATGGAGGACATTTTTTTTTTGCTAACTTCCTCTTTGTTAGATGCCTTGATTTTAAAACTCTGGGGCTTACTCCTTATGGTTTTCTAAAAAAAAATTTTTTTAGTATTCAATTTCCTGTAATTTTCAAAAAATTGCTACCCAAAATATACATTATATTAAATATAATAAAGTTGTACTCACTCAACTAAATTTTTCTAGTTTTCCTAAAGCTTTCAGGATATTTATTCCAAAAATATGTGAATCATCTTGTTCATAAAACTTCAGTATATATTTTGGTCTTTGCTTGGTTGTATTAACAGTGAACTATGGTGAGTATATGTATCTCCCTGCTGGATTATTCTGAGAGCAGCTGAAAATCTAAGTACAACAGAAATCAGAAGTCTCCTTCCCCAAACCCCTCCTGTCTTATTTTTCTCTCTTCCTTCCCAACCACCCACCACCTCTCCTGATCTGCTCTAAGTGTTCTTAAAAAAGAGAAAAGGAATTAATTGCTTACTTCTTCCTCTATGACACCATAAAATCTTAACTTATTTATTCATTGCCCTACTCAGTTGTTCTAATGTTCTAGAAAAAAGTCACATGGGACTATCTGTTTTTATTTTTATTTTTTTATAATATTTTTTAATGTTTTATTTATTTCTAGGAGAGAGAGAGAGAGAGACAGCGTGAGCAGGGGAGGGTCAGAGAGAGAGGGAGTGACAGACTCTGAAACAGGCTCCAGGCTCTGAGCTGGCAGTCAGCACAGAGCCCGATGCAGGGCTTGAACCCACAAACCACGAGATCATGACCTAGGTGAAAGTCGGACGCTTAACCGACTAAGCCACCCAGGCGCCCCTATCTGTTTTTAAACAAAATGTTAATGAACATCAGAGCATCAGGCACATGAATTCATTTATGGAAAGGTCGGGATGGCATCTATTACTGTTTTTAATCCAGAAAACACATCTTCACTTATTAACAAGATATTTCTGTGTTCTGTCCACATCAAGAACCTACCTCTTCCCTAGAGATGGTAAGGAATCACTTCCCAGAGTACCCTAACTAAGGCCTTTGGGAATTACAGGCGCTGTCTTTAATGTAATTGTTCTTCTAATGTTCTATTCTAAATGTGCTAACAGTCTAGAGGCTTGGAACCAATAATAATAAAGTAATTATTAAAAAGGTAAAGAAAAAGTTGAACATATGTGTGAAAAAGCATGTAGAAACAGATTGATTAAATTTGGTAAAATGTCAGCATTTGTATTTTATAAATTCTTCATAAGCAGTAACTTACTTGGTACATAGTATATCGTACTTCACATATTTTAAGAACACTACTTCACATATGAGCACTTTAACACGGGGAGAAATTAACTTGCCCCAGGAAGCACAGCTAAATAAGAACTAGAACTACTGGTCAAACCCACGTAGTATGGCTTCCACGTCTATACCCTTCGACATGATACTTATCTGCACATGCCTAGTTCTTTACTGTTTGAGAATGAGATGTGCAGCTTGGCTTCCTGCAAGACTAGTTTCCATGGAAGCAGCAGCACTGAGAAGTATTATTATAGAAGTAAAAGGGGAAAACCACGTTACACCTGTGCAATCCACATATGCAGTGGAATCCTTACTAAACCAAGAGCATTCTCACAGAACTAGAACAAATACTAAAGTTTTTAAGGACTCCCAAAGACCCCAAATAGCAATAACAATCTTGGGAAAGAAAAAGCTGGCGGCATCAACTATATGCCCACAACTATATGCTCGATTAATCTAGGACATTGGAGATGACACTATGAAATTGGGAGAAGACCATCTCTTCAGTAAGTAGTATTGGGAAAACTCGACAGCACCATGCAAAAGAATGAAACAGGACCACTTTCTTACAGCATAGACAAAAATAAACTGAAAATGGATGAAAGACCTAAATGTGAGACCTGAAACCATAAAACTCCTTAAAAAAAAAAGAGCACAGGCAGTAATTTCTTGAATTAGCCATAGCATCTAAAAGATAATCTACTCTACTGGAGAAGATACTTACAAATATAACTATAAGGGGTTAATATCTAAAATACATAAAGAATTTCTACAACTCAACACCAGATAGTAATAATATTCATCTGATTAAAATGAGCAAAAAACTGGGTAGAGAACCTGAATACACATTTTTCCAAAGAAGACATCCAGATGGCCAACAAACACATGAAAAGATGCTCAACATCACTCATCATCAGGGGAATACAAATCAATACCATGATAGAATATAACCTCACACCTTTAAGAGTGACTAGTACTAAACAGACAGGAAACAGCATGTATCAGCAAAGATGTGGAGAAAAAGGAACCCTCTTGGTATTATTGGTGGGAATACAAACTGCTACAACCACTAAGGAAAGCAGTATGCAGTTTCTTCCAAAAAATAGAATTACTGTATGATCAAATAGTTCCACTAATGGGTATTTACCCAAAGAAAATGAAAAAGCTAGTTTTATTTTTAAGTGTTTATTATTTCTTTAAAAAATTTGTGTCTTCATTTTATTTTGAGAGACAGAAACAATCAGGGGAGGGTCAGAGAGAGAGGGAGAAGATACAGAATCTGAAGCAGGTTCCAGGCTCTGAGCTAGCTGTCAGCACAGAGCCCAATGTGGGGCTTGAACCCATGGACTGTTAGATCATGACCTGAGCCAAAGTCGGACACTTAACCGACTGAGCCACCCAGGCACCCCTATTATTACTTTTTTAATGTTGAGGGGGGGAGCGAGGGGGGGGCAGGATGGATGAGCAGGAGAAGGGGAGGGAGGGAGACACAGGACTCAAAGTGAGCTGCAGACTGCATGTTGTCAGCATAGAGCCTGACGCGGGGCTCGAACTCACCAACTGTGAGATCATGACCTGAGTCGAAATTGGATGCTCAACCAACTGATCCACTCAGGCACCCTTGAATGTTTATTTTTTGAGAGAGGGGAAGAGCATGGGTGGGGGAAAGGGAGGAAGGCAGGGGGACAGAGGCTCCCAAGCAGGCTCCACACTGACAGCACAGGGCCCTACATGGGGCTCAAACTCATCAACCGTGAGACCATGACTGAACTGAAGTTGGACACCTAACTGACTAAGCCACCCAGGTGCCCCAAGAAACTGACTCTAAAAGATACAGGCACCCCAAGTCTATTCCAGCATTATCTGCAATAACCAAAATCCGTAAGCAACGTAAGTGTCCAACCGTAAATTAATGGATAAGGAACCTGTGGAATGCATGTATATACATACACATTTACATAGAACGGAAATAGTATTCAGCTATAAAAATGAGATCCTGCCATTTGCAATGATATGAATGAACCTAAAGAGGATCATGCTAAGGGAAAGAAGTCAGCCAGAGAGACAATTACCAAATGATCTCACTCATGTGGAATCTGAAAAACATAAAAGCAGAAACTGGCCCCAAAAACACTAAGAACAAGCTGAAGGCTGCTGGGGTGAGGTGTGTGGAGGGATGGGCAAAATGGGGGAGGGGGAGTGAGATGTACAGGCTTTTGGTTATGGAATGAGGAAGTGACTAGAATAACGGCATGGCACAGGGAAGCGAGTTGATGCTACTCTAAGTGTTGTGTGGTAACACACGGCAGCTCTACTTGTGAGAACAGCAGACACAGAGAAGTTTAATCACTGTTTACCCAAAACTAGTATAGCACTGTGTGTCAACCCTACCCAGAAAAGATTTTAAGAATTAAAAATACACAAATTTAAAAAAAAAGTTATTATTTTTTAAACACGGGAAGAAAGGGAACAGAGTAGAAAACACAGCCCCAGTTATGTCTCCTTTGGCTGCTGAGTATCAGAGTTTCCATACCTCTTCACGGTCATTCTAGAAGAGTGAAGGGTTTTGGATTAAAAAAAAAAAAAATGGTCATCTAAGAACAAAGCACTCTAAGTGTCAGCTAAGGAACCCAGGAGAGCCAGGAACTTCTTGCCAGAAGAGAAGAAATTTTTAACAAGTGAGGCAGAGTCAGGCGGGTGCAAACTCTCAAAGAAAAAGGGGTATAATCAGGACTTGTGTTCATATGAGAAAAATTATTGCAGGTCTATTACCTTCATTTTATAAACTTCTCATGAAATGGAAGGCATGGGAGGCAGAGAGGACTGGACGGAGGCAGGAGAGTTAGAGCGCTTGATGTTGCAGCTGTCCAAACATTAGTGGCCAATAAATCAAAACAACACTAAAATACATACTGAAATAAATATGTGAACATGTTGGTTTCAGGCCACAGTTTAAGGACTATCTGATGCTATAAACCAGATGATTAATACAGGAGTTGAGATGAATAAAAGCCTCCGCTGGAACCTACATGAAACAGAGTCAAGGACTGCGGATCAGCAGCCCGTAAGAGAGACGATCCCAGATGGCACTGATGGGCCCTGTGCCATCACCAGGCACTGACAAGCGGAAGACGGAGAAGGGGCCCAAGTAATGCCAGGCGAGCAGGACCGGGGTCACCACTGCCGGCTTTGAAGACTGAGGAAGGGGACCCAAGTTGGGAGAGTCAGGGTCCCCAGGTGGCCCACTGGAAGCTGCAAGGCCAACGTCTTACAGGATTAGCCCGAACATTCATATTACATGGATTCCTCTACAAGGCTAAGGTAGCCAATCTGAGTGAGGCTGCTGGTGTCTGGGAATTTGCAGAAATCTCAAGCCTGTGGCCTTGACTTTATCTGAAGGAACTTGGTCCCGGAGCTGAGTTTACTGGGTTCCCAGGGCCATGTGACCTAGGGTCTGCTCTAGCAAAGAAGAGTGGCTCCTTTGTGGCCATCTGTGGGAGGTCCTTGGGCTCAGAAGCCATTCCTACATCTTCTCTAGGATGCTGACACACATTTACGTTCTAGGTCTCCATCCCCATCTCCAGCTGCCCTGATTGATTCCTTATCCTTAAAACCATACCTGATTGGGCTAAAGGGAATTAGAGCCCATGTCACTCCCACTTGTATTTGGAAAAACCAGACGTTTATGATCATAAGGAACTGGGCAGTGAACAGGCTGGAAATATTGAAAGAATATATGTGATTGTTTTTACCATAGATCATCATAGCAAACGTAACAATGTCAGTACCTGTTATTATGCAAAAAAGCCTCAAGAGCACAGCATATTTCCTATTCCTAATATGCTGTATAGATTACATGGTTCTCTTCATAGGTAATCAATGATGACATCATAGAATTCTATCTGAAAATGCCCTTTGGGAGCATTGGTAAGATTTTGAAAAGACCTGAAACTCTTCTGATTTTAAAGAAAACAATGTTCCAAAAGTTTAAACTTGAACTCCTAACATTCCGCCCTGCCAGTGTATGATTTGGTGTATGATTTGGTATTTTGTTTGAATTTAATAGTTGTTTATTTTTTAATTTAACCATAAAGGCAACCTATTCTATAACCATCTCTAATGGCAACACTCCTTAACTTGTGGTTAAAAAATGAAATCTTAAACATCCATATCCTGATGGAGAAATCAATCATTATTAACCAATGATTTTGACTTGAATAATCTAGATTTTTGGTAAGAACTAAATAACTAACTCTTCCCCTCTTTTTGTCCCCTTCTTTCTTTTTTCTTTAGGTTTATCCAATCAAACAACCTACCTAATATGATCCCAACCTTCCACCCCGCCTTTTATTTGTGACTGGTGTTCATTGTACTTTCTACAAGTAATACTGGCCATGTTCGCAAGTCCTTAACATTTCCATTTGGAAAATAATCAAAACAAAACATCAAATAATCCACATGATTCTCACCCTTCACTGGGCTCAACAATTTAGGACTTTGACAAAGTCAAGTCAGTTACGAATTGTTACAGGTCTCATAATACTGTATTCTATAAACTAAGATCTATTATATTTCAGTAAAATTATAGAACATAAACTCAAGTTGTTTATGCAACTTTGAAACAATATAAACCCCATATTATACATATAATTCTATATATTTTGGCAATATATTTGATATTTTGTTAATAAAAAAGATTAAAAAGCCCATCAAGAAAAAGGTAACAAAAAAGATGAATTCCATCGTTATGTCAGTATTTGTTATTATTATGTCTTTAATTAAATGTTGGTATTTGATTAATGTAAGATAGAAAACTGGTATTCCCTCATTGTACATTACCAAAGGATTTGGTATTCTTTTAACCAAAATAGAACACTTTAACAGCCACAGACTACTTAACGAATGTACTGGAATATTTTAATGAAAAAAACTATTTAAAAAACTGGTAAGTCTTAAGCTATGCTACATAAAACTTTCTAAAATTTGTGATGAAGCCTTTTGCTTTTCTTTTGTAAGACAGAAATCAGGAGGACCTCAAAGAAAAATGTAGCAATTAAGTTAGGAAAAGCTATAAAAGAGACTTTTATATTTAGAATGGACATTTGTTTTCCTTTCACAAAATGTTTATTATTCAAGAAGCATGCTGATAGGTTTCACTAAAAAAATTACCTAATAGTGTGACAGATTCCCTCAAGTGTTTCTCTTAGCAAGATAATGTCTATCACATTGCAGTCGACAACCAAAAAAAAAAAAAAGCAAAATTCAAATTTAGAGAAATATTTTCTAAAGGAAGCTTGTTTAAATTCTGTAACATTAAGGAGGTTCTTGCAGCCTCAGATATATTTTACAAAAATTTAGTTGCCTTGGTTTCACATGATGTGAACTGACTATTCTTTAATATTTAGAGTAAGTGATTGAACAAATACACAGTTAATTATTAAATAAATTGGAAGTCAAGGAATCAATATTCCTCATAAAAATAAACTAAACTACAGTACATCATGGTCTCAATTGTCCAATTCTACTGTTAACTCCATTAGACTTGGCATATCTGTAAAACCGGTCCTCAATCCTAGAAGCCTGAGTCTGTGATGAAGCATGCTACTATAAGCGTGTCCGTGACCAAGACCCAAATCATAAGGTCAGGTCTTGTTTGGATCATTAGCAGAATAACTGGGCTCATGTTTTTTCCAGTGGTGCTAAATGCAAATTCTGGAAATGGGCTACTAGGTTTAGCAGGAGTCCATGTGACAGGGTTTGAATAATTAGCACCTTTTAAAGGAGGTATTAGAATTATGTGATGATCTGGAAAGTTTAGGACATTGGCTGCAACAGGCTCAGACAAAACTGCAGATCTAATCCAACCATCACTGAAAATTTGGACAGTTTAAGTAGACACTCGAGTGTGAAGCCTGTTGATCCTTGAGCAAGAACCATTTGTTGATTTATATCTTGTCAAATTCTTACATGCACTGATCCCGTGAGCCAAAACCTAGGGGCCCCAAATGTTCATTTCAAACTTCTAAAACTCCACCCAAGGCAGAAAGCTCTCTGGCGAGTCTGTCCAATGGACCAGTGATACAGAGGGTGTTGTCTGGAGTAATACTTTGCTTCCAGACATGCTCCTGGAATACACACTGTCACAGAGCAATGGCTATGGCAGAAGCAGTGTCTACAGAAAAATAATTAATAATTTCAATCAGCCTATGTGTAATAGAAAGAGCAAGTGCCCCAGGAGGATCAAACAAAACAAATGGATTCATTCAGGGAAGGTAGATGCTGCTATGTCCTGGAACAATTCCGCACAAGCCTGGACTATGGTCTGCAACATGCTCTTGAAACCAAGTTGTACCAGTGGCCTCAGAGACCTTTTACTCCAACTAGAACACATTGTCAACAAGTTGAAGGAGAGAGCCACAGAAGTACCAATTAATGATCTCCCTGTGGGTACCTCCAATCATTCCAAAGAGTGTTCTTTCTATTAACCGAGAGAACTTCCAACTGTGCCAAGACTGTGCAGTCAGATACAGCCAAGGCTTCTACTCTTCCAACTCCAAATGAATAGACAGGCTAGGTTTCCTCATCGTGACCCAGTACCTTACCAAACATACCATTAAACTAAAAGGATTGAAAGGTTAAGTGTAGGCAGGGAAAGCTATCCTATTAGTTGACCTGCTGCACAGGAGCAGAAGTGTTCAGTTCGCTGCATGGAAGAGCAAACTCCTCCAAGACCTCCGGTCAGCTGGTCTAAGTCTAAACTCCTAGAAGAACTCGCCAGAAAAAGACTCCTGTGGTATCTAAAGAGAAGAGCGGTCCCCATGATGAGGAACAGCACAGTTCCCACTGGAGATGCTCTGGGAGCTGCTCATTCCAGATGGCGAGCACTCCAACCTTTGATGGTAGAAAGATTTCTGTGATATTTTGTTAAAAGATAAATGGAATTAAGATTTAGAACAGATCAGACTTGGGACTCTCCTCTTCAGTGTGGTAATGCAGCATACCAGTGTGGATCAAAGACATTTGTAAGGACACAGGTTCAGACTGGAAACTACATTAAACCCCAAGTAAAAATTTCCCTTAATGTAGGAGATTTATAACACGTGCTATTATGATAAAGCTCGAGTGAGTCAAAGAATTACATAATAGAAAAATTCTGTACATTTACAGAAAACAAATGCATGTGTTAGGCAATAATGTCATATGTAAAATACAGAGACTCAAGGAAGCCTAACTGCTAAGATATTGACAGCTTATAAACATTTGTTCCCTGTAACGTTTTCTTAAACCCAAATGACCTCCTATTTCAAGGTAAGTGTTTTCTACTTTTTTGATTTTTTTTAATGTTTATTTTTCAGAGAGAGACTGAATGCAGTAGGATAGGGGCAGAGAGAAAGGGAGACACAGAATCCGAAGCAGGCTCCAGGCTCAGAACTGTCAGCACAGAGCCTGACGTGGGGCTTGAACCCATAAACCACGAGATCATGACCTGAGCCAAAGTCAGATGCTCAATCAACTGAGCCACCCAGGTGTCTCAAGTATTTTCAATTAAACTACTTAAAGATCCTATTTGATAACAATGTAATGATTTATATTAAAAATGATTTCTTGGGTCATGAAGTTTCCTAGTCATTCCCCCTTTAGGTCCATAACCTTCAGATGCAAGGTTCATTACAAGCTCTTAAGAAATTTCATCTTATTTGTAATTCAATGTCAGAGAATTAATGTGTTGACATTGGAATTAGATTATCAATCCCACTGTAATTGAAATGATCTATTTAGCCACTTAGCAGGGAGTGTAGATGGAAAGAAAACATCCTTATCTTCTTGCCTATGAACTAGACTCTCTACCTTTAAGGAAAACAATTATTTCAATCTCCATGCTATTCCATCCACAGCCTCCAGAACAGAACCATGGGCACTCTATTTCATTCTGTCTTCAATGGAATTTGAACTGAGGAACTGGAGCAGGTAGACTGCATTTATGAATAAGTGGCTGTTTCTAATTCTTGGCCAAATAAGCTCTCAAAGATGGTTTAAAAAAAATCTTAGCACCCATATATATGACAAAGGTATTTCAGCTTGTGAAGAATGAATATAGCTTCAATTCTGGCAAGATTTTTTAAAAGATGAAAATCAGCATCATCCTTACAGGAAATAATTCCTAACACCCTCTGTTCCATTTGAAGAACAGTCACAAATCTTTTTAAAGTTCTCACTCCCCATGGTGAAATTCTCACACTGTCCTGCACACTGTTCTGAGCTTCATACTTTATAGGATTTGAAAAATCAATGCAATAATTTCATTCAGAATAAAAATGTGACCACCTTGAACTTGGAAAGGAGCAAATGACACCACAGCACATCGATAGTTTCCATGTGATACCAGTTGGTACAGGGTTTAAAAATTAAAAAAAAAAAAAAAAAAAAACCAACAGCAGGAACCAGAGAGGGAGAGAGAGAGATGGCTAATTACAAGGGATGGGTTATATAGAGACAACACATATACAACTCTATACATTCTCAAGCCCTTCATCTTAGTCCAACAACGGTTCTGTAAGCCACTGGAGACACTAACAGAAGTGAATGTTCACATAACATACGAAGGAAGGTTAAGTAGCATAAAGGAAAGCTCAGTTATCACAGGAACAGACGACTTCTGTGGTTCACTTTCCCCACTCGGCCACTTGTCAGTGCTCTGGACTTAGAGCACGCTATGTGCCCCCTTGTAGCCCTCAGTATGTCACCCGACAAAGGAGGCTAACAACACCTTCTTTAGAGGGGCCTTGAGGAGGGTTTATGGAGTCTCAGAGTATGTGTGTTGAGTCTGCAGAGGCTGTGGTACCAGGGAGGGTAGAAGGAAGACCACCCAGACTCTAGTCTTAGTTCCGCTACTCACCAGCTATGCAACTTGCACGTGTGACATAAATTCTCTGAACCTCAGCAGTTCTGCCTGAAAAAATGCAGATAACGGTATCTGCTCTACCTTTCTCATCATTCTATGCTCAAATCAAGTGAGATAAATACACTTATAAATGGAAAAAAGGTTGTTTTCAGTAATTATTTATGGCAGAGAGTCTCTAAGGACTTTTTTCTTTTTTTACTTTCAAAGAACACAGCAGACTCTTTAGGGTTAAAAATTCATGGAGAAAAAAATATATATTTACTTTATGTTCTTTACTTTAAATAAAGGTTCAATGTTAATTGAAATGTCTAACTGACATTCAAAATTTTAATGCTTTACTAAGATCAATTATCTTCACTTGTGTCCACTAGCTTATAAAACAGATTAAGACAGTATTCATACAATATCGGTCTTGAAATCTCATTCCGTGTTACATCATTTTCTCCCATCTAAAGAGAAGGATTTTAGCAAAATAGTATTTTCCACTGAGAATGATTTTTAAAAATGATCTTAAATCATTTTAAAATGATTTCCAAAGTATGATACACAAAGTTCTTTATAATGAAGTATCATCATTCATAGATATTTTGAAACAATTATTCTAAATCTGACTCCTTAAGTAAGTTTGTAAAGAGCAGTTATTCTTCAGTATTTGAGGAACCTCAGAAGACATGCTAGGATTGGTGGTGTTTCTTGAATATAAGTTCCAGTACACGGAGATATTTTTAAAAAGTCTGAGGTAATGATGCATTTTGCCTTACTTCAGGAATATTGAAAACTCTGATAAAGGAACGGTAAGTTATACAGTGGGTTCCCCCACTTGGAGGGGAGGACTCTTGGAAATATAAACTTAAACAACAACAACAACAACAACAAAAAGCCATTCTGAAAGGTACTGAGGTTAAATAAGTTTTGTTAACTCAGCTTTATGAGAAAACGAACGTCACTCGTGCTCAATTCCTTGTCCCACCCTTTGTTAACATGGTATGTGTGTGCAACAGGGGGAATTGCCCATTCATGCATCCATTCACCCAACAGACACCGGGCACCTGTTACCTATTAGTTCCTCATCCCTAGGATTCCAAAGGGAAAGCAAGCATAGAACATTCCTTATCTTGTGAAGAGAGGAAATAAAGACATATGTATGTGAGGTGGGGATATGCACTGTAAGGAAAAATGAGGAGTGAAGGAGATGAGGAAACTAGCTGTGGGAACAGGGAAGGTGGTGTCCCAAATGCAATCACTTGTAACTTTAAAGCTGCATTTGAAACACATACTATCCAGAGCCACTGGCTGAATACAATTGTGCATTATGCAGCCTAATCACAAACTCTGAATGTGTCCATGACTGGTCACTGAGAAGTCCTAAGGAAATATAAATACTAAAAGAAGCCAACGTTATTTGTTGGAAAACATATTGAAATTCTAGGTACCGCATTAAACACATATTTTATTTCGTTGACATTTTGGGGTAAATTTTAGGATTTCCATTTTAGAGCCTGTTGCAGGTGAAATATGGGTACATACCATTTGCAATTCCTGCCACCAGAAGGGCAGCTTAATCTCACCCCACCGTGAACCTGACCTTTCATTAGTGAGTTGCTGGAGAAGTAACCTCAATGTGGGTCCCAGGGCCTGGATGTCAATAGGAGTGCAGTTGCTGCCTCTGCGCTGTTTGAGACCTAGAGTTCACCATGTGGTGAGGAAGCTTACAATGGAAGACCACATGCAGAAAGACTGCAGACAATGCAGATGTCCCAGCTGAGCCAGGGCTCAGGCCAGCAAGCGGTTTCTGAGCAAATTTGAGATTGGCAGCTAAACCTCCCAGGTAATCCATGCAGTCCACAGACCTAATACACCCTTGTTGTTTGAAGCCTCCAAGATTTGGGGAAGTTTTTTATGCTGCGACTGACAGATGGAAAAACGGAAGCTGACGGTGTTCAGAGGCTCCCAGCAAGTAAGAGCAGAGCCTGGACTGCAAGTCAAGTCCGCCAGAGGGCAGCCACTAACATCTGTAGCAGTGTATTTCTAACTTCCCTGAAAACCCATTTCTTTATTGTGAGAAAATGATGTTCAGATAATCCACAAATTTCTACGATTCTGTGAGCATTTAGGTATGTTCCCTGCTGAACTGCTGCCTCACAGATTTACACCATCCCAGCAATTCCCAGGACAAAAAATTCTACATTACATTATTGCATCACTACATTAAAATCCCCATTACATCAATAATGCTTAACCAATCTCACCTAAAACAAATTATTCTGTGCCTATTTCCAAATATGGAAAAAAAGCGGGTGAGACCCTGGTACAGTTGTGAGGAGGGGTGACGGGGAGGACATGTGTTTATGTATATATGCATAAGTACAAATGTGATGTATATTCCTAAGAAACTCAACCAAAGTACTACATTCTTATTGCACAGTATCTGAGATTAAAGATGGTCCCAAATCCTTTGATGGCTGTCCCATTCAGAATAAAGATCCAGGTTTTTTGCCCTTCTATTTCTTGGAATTCTAAGCCACCATGTAAGAAACCTATCTTTGCTGAGATTGTCGGGCTGTGGGGAAGGTTACGTTCGTCACCTGAGGGGTGACACGGAGACAGAGGACCATCCCCCCTCAGTCCAGCCATCCCAATACAACAGGTCAGCAGAGCTTTTCAATGGCACCAACTTTAGCTGCAACATGAGGGTCCACATGTAACAACCATCTAGTTCAGTCCATTGACCCACATCCAACATTGTAAATGAGAACTTGTTATTTTGTGGCAGTTTATTTTATAGAGATAGATGTCCAGAACACAAGTGCTTCTAATTACAAGGAGAAAAAATGTTAACATTTCTGTCTAGGTTAATAATTTCATGGGTGCTGAGAACAGATGCTGTCTCTTCCCACCCCAACTCCCCAGCCTAGCCAACACACACACACACACACACACACCAGAATCTATGCACAAACACATAAAATGGCATTATTTTTAAGTTGTCCAATAAAATGTGAATCTACAAAGTTGTACTGTAACATGGATAAAATTTACAAAAAATGGCAAATGCAAATTTGACTACTAACTGAAATTTCTAGCAACCACTAATTAAAAAGAAAAAATAAGCCTACATATCCCTCATTATTGAAATGGAAGAAACACATGACTACTCAAGATATGTATTGTTCTCCTAGAAACAAAGGAAAATTCTGCTCTAATGATGCATTTTATCTATGCCACCAGATAGCATATTAAAAAAAAAGTCTGACATTAAGAAGAACTCACAATTAGTGTTTATGTCAAAAGCAGAAGCCATAAAAGAGAACTTTCAATTCATAAATACAACTTAAAAAATAGAAAACATTTTCCAAATCATATAAAAAGGGGCAGTTTCCTAAATATTAGAATCATTCTTAGGAAACTGGCTACCACCATGGAACAGGCAATTTATACAAAAGTTAATGAAATGGCTTTGAAATATAGAGAAATGTGCTCAATCTATGAACTATTACGGAATGTAAATTAAAATAAGTTATGACACAGGGTTTTGAAGTCTCTGACCAAGATAAATAGATTTGATGACACAGCATGTAGTGGAGGGAGGGGAGGTCTGGTCCCTTTCATAATTTTGTCAGTGTTGGTCTCCACAGCCCACAGAAGGACAATTCTGCAGCAACTCCCTAGCATCTCCACCCTGGGACCCCATCCTACACAAATGCGTGCACACACTTGCAAATCTCTCTATAAAGATGGTCATTAAATAATTAATAAACATCTTAGTCTAAAAATGAATGAGTCTGTTAATGATTCATAAAATACTGATGTCCAAATATTGAAATTTTATGCAATGTTTAAAAGATAGAAGTATATACTCAAATAAAGAGAGAATTCTAATATTTATTCTTAGGTGCATAAAGCAAAGTGCAAGTCCATATGCTTTTTACTTTGTCAATTGTATAAAAAGGGGTATGTGGATACACACACACATGGGCAGGCATATGCATAAAATATTTTGGGGAAGATTTGTAAGAAACTATTAATATATCTGAGAAATACAACAGAGAAATAAAATAGGAAACAGCCCTATTTTTATGTAACTTTTTTGGTGTGTTTATTTGCATTTTTACCATGCGTCATTTTTTCCTCACTAAAATTAGTGGGGTGGGGAGAAATTCAATGATTTCCCAATGGCTTTCAATTAATAATTAACTAGTTAATGCCAGAGTGCAGCATTTTGGTAGAAGGCTATATAGACATAGTTTAAACCCTTGATTTTTATTTTTTTGTTGTTGTTGTTGTTTATTTTTTGAGAGTCAGAGAGAGAGAGAGTGAGCAGATGAGGGTCAGAGAAAGAAGGAGATACAGAATCTGAAACAGGCTCCAGGCTCTGAGCTAGCTGTAAGCACAGAGCCCAACACGGGGCTCGAACCCATGAACAGTGAGATCATGACTTGAGCCAAAGTCGGACACTTAAGTGACTGAGCCACCCAGGTGCCCCAAAACCGTCATTTTTATATTATATTCCAGAAGACCCTAGTATTTCCCAGAGTTACTAGGTGCTATTGCAGAGGGTGATGGGAAGGCAAAGTGGACAAAATGATACCCCTCACCCACTTCAAAGTAACCTCTAATGGGTTTCATTCACAGAGGCTACACAAAACGCTTTGTTTGAATGGAAAAATTCCCATTAGAAAGGTTTGAGAATTCTTGACAGGAATATACTAACAACATATTCCCTAGCTGTCAACTGTGGATAGTTTAATTGTAACCTACATCATTCCTGGAAAGTTGAAGGATTCTCTATGCTATATGGCAGTTTAATATACTTATAAATCTCCTCCATGGCTGTTTGAATGCATTTCCATTATGGGACAGTATCTATAGGAACCATTCGCAATTTGCCAGATATCTAAATTTAGGGGGGAAAAAAAAACAACTCACCAAACCTTCAAATGTTTCATATTTAATTCTGTAAAGTTGCCTGTGTTTATTGTAACAGTTGGGAATAATTTCACATCAGCCTTAATAACCTTGTCACACTTAGTGAGGAACCAATTACTGGAATCTAGAACTTCATAGGATAAAACCTGAGGTTTTCCTTAATAAAAAGTGCTTTCTGATTTGGAAGTTTGGGCTTCATTACTATTGTTGATGTTTGCATCATTAAATTATTTTTCTAACTGCAACAAATGATATTGTTTTCTCACGTTTCTCACGATCATTTACAATGTGTTGGCTCCAATATTCTTACTGCAGGATGAACAATCTGCTTGCATGTCAGACCATGTCTGCTTCCTCAAGAAGAGTACCTTGTACAATAGGGAGCCAGCCATTACCGACACTGGGTTCTATCTTCTGCAATTTGGGCAGGAGGACTTTTTCATGATGATCCTGATACAGTATGTCAAATATCAGCCCCTTTTGCATAATCCAATGAATTGTGCCCACCCACCTTATGTTGAATGTCCTCTATAAGCCACATTTGTCCACTGAATTCTTCACCAGATTCTACTCTCCCCTTGACCCCTTTCTATCAGCCACCCTTCTGACTTCCCCCTATAGACTTCTATCTCTATGCTAAGTGACAGCTTTGTCTGTTCTAGATTCCACTAAGAGCCAAGACATGACCCTCTCCCTGGAAGGGTCTCATTGGGTTTTCAAACATAATTAAGGAGGCTCTGAGATTCTGTGAGGTTAGCAAGGATTTAAATCCTGAATGTTAGTGGGGCCAGGGTGGCTCTGAGCACTGAGTATCCAACATCACCTCAGGCCATGATCTCACCGTTTGTAGGCTCAATCCCTGCATCGGGGTGTCCGAGCTGTCTGCACTGACAGCTCAGAGCCTAGGGTTGCTTTGGATTCTATGTCTCCCTCTCTCACTGCCCTTCCCCTACTTGCACTCTCTCTCTGAAAAATAAACATTTTTTTTAAATCCTGAATGTTATTCTATATGTTAATCACAGAGACTCTTTATTAGAAACTGACTAGATATTCATGGGGAGCTTAACATTGGTTATCAAAAGCCCTCACTTCCAGAAACCATACTTTTACTAAAAAAGAAATGGAAGTTTCCTCCACCATAAGCTATGATACACTTATTTTTACAGCAGTATCAACCTGTTCAGTAAACTTCTGATTAGGTAGGGCAGCACCAAGTACTTTGTAGGAATGGGTTAAATTTTAATGTCTACCCATCATTTGGAACTGAGCAACTGGAAATTTGCAAGCAATCTCATTTTGTTGTGGTTTTTAATGAGTAGAGGGCAGGTAGGGGAATCAGATCAGAGGTAACCAGTTCCCTCTCTGAATAATTCTGGGAGATATCTTAACTGCAGTAGGAAAGATGGCAACTAAAAATAATGACCACAGTCCTTTATTACAGTTGTGTTCCATATAATTGCATATGCACATCCAAACAATATAGTGAAGAATGGTATAAAGGAGAAATGAATCAATGGTGAATGCATCTTTTTCAGAGTCAAAGCTGACACTTCTGCTTCCCTGAGGGAGTGTGTAAAGAAAGTAAGGGGGTGAGGAGAGACTTAGACAATCGGCAGGCTGTCTGGGAGAAAAAGGTGAACACAAGAGCTGTCAGCTGGGAAGGGAAGAGAAAGGGATGCAGAAAATATTCCAGCAAACCAACTGTGCCCTGCTACTTTAAACAAGCCAGCAACATTACTTTTTTCTTTCTTTTCAAAAGATAACTCATCCCAAAAATTCAGTATTTTTGCCTAGTTCTCAATTATCTCTGCAGTTTAACAACTGGGAAGATTAGCTGCTATTCTGTAGCAATGTCATTTCTCTGAAGCAAAGAAAACATGGTTAATAAAAACCAAATGGAATGAAAAAGATGATGGTCATGAGTGCAGTTAGTAATAGTAACATGGGCCATCCTTACAGAAAGCAGTCCACATCCATACACAGCTGCCTCTGAAATTCTCAGCCACCCCATTTATATCAGGAAGCCTGTATCTGAAACAGTACTAATGTCTTATCTTTAATACCCAAAAATAAGATCTTTTTGAAAAATTCCAGTTGGGTTTTTCCAGTGGCTCAGCTGGTTATGTCTCCGACCTTGGCTCAGGTCATGATCTCCCCGTTCATGAGTTAGAGCCCCGAGTCAGGCACTATGCCAACAGCACAGAACTTGGAGCCTGCTTTAGATTCAGTGTCTTCCTCTCTCTCTCTGCTTCTTCCCCACATCTCTCTCACTCTTTCTCTCTCAAGAATAAATATTTTAAAAAATCCATAAAAAGTTGGTATCTTTTGAAGTTGACATTAGAAGTCCTAACTTAGTCGTCAAATTCAAGATATTAAACTCTTCATAAAAATTTAATTTTGGAATGTTTTTAGATTTTCAGAATAAGGATAGATTACAGTTTACACATATACCAGTTTCTATTATTACAGTCTATATGGTTCATTTGTCACAACCAATGAATCAATATAAAATACTATTTTAATCTAAACTTCATACTTTACCCAGGTTTTCTTGTTGATCCTCAGGGTCCTTCCGTGTTTTTATTGCTTCAGCTCACCATCAAGGATAGTGCGTATTTAATGGTCCATGTGTCCACAGGCTTCTAGATGTGACAGTTTCTCAAACTATTTTTTGATGTTTTTATTTTTGAGAAAGAGAGATAGTGCAAGCAGGGGAGGGGTCAGAGAGAGAAGGAGACAGAATAAGCAGCAGGCTTTAGGCTCTGAGCTGTCAGCACGGAGCCCAATGTGGGGCTTGAACCCACGAACTGTTGAGATCATGACCTGAGCTGAAGTCAGACGCTTAACTGACTGAGCCACACAGGTGCTCCAAACTTAGTTTTTGGTGACAGTTTTGGAGTCATGTGTTTTGTAGATTGTTCAACTGGAATTTTAATAATGTTTTCTCATGGCTTAGTTGAGGTTACTGGTCTGGGTGGGGGGCAGGAAGACCACAGAGGTAACATGACATATACATCATGTATCAAGAATACATACACACTACGAACGTGACTTATTCATGTTGATCATGATTATTTAGCTGAGGGACTGTCAGGTTCACCATTGTACCTTTATTTTCTTGCCCTTTCCATATGGTACTTTTTGGTGAGAAGTCCCTAGCAGCCCACACCTAGGAAGTAAAGAGTTCTGCTCGCCTCCTGCACCTCCCCACCCAAGACTCCACTATTTATATAAGTTATTTATAATTCTTCTACAGGAGAGGTTTGTCTTTTCTCCATTTACTTATTCAGTCATTTCCTTGTATCAGTATAGCCTTAAGGCTATTTACTGTATACTTCATGTTACAATATTACTCTATTGTGTTGCTCAAATTGTTGAAGCTCTTTCAAGAAGCTCCCAGGCCACTTGGAGATAACCCCATGATTGTGGGTTTTGAGAACGTCCTCACTTTCTGGTAAAATCAGATGTTACAAGCTCACTTTACATATTTATTTCCTGAGTCCCAGAACCAGCCATCTTCCCAAGAAATCTTAATTGCTTTGAATGGAGAATGGCATTAACTCAGGTCTGGTGGCTTCTAAGCTCTCCCCACTGACAGAGCAGAGAACGGTGTCTGAGCTAACTAATGAATGTACATACATCTGTGCATGTTTCTACATGCTTCCAATCGTATCTCCATTAAGCTAAATGTGGGCTTATGCACAGATCATTCTAGTCGTCTCTGCTTATCAGCAACCTCTGCCCCAGCAGTGAGAAACCTGGCTCCCACAGACCACCATCCTTTCAAAAACTATTTGGAAGATTCTATAACTTTCTCTCAAAGTCCATTTCCTAAGTAGAGCCTGGGTGGATACAAAGATACACAGCCTTTAAAAAGATTCAGAGAGGGGCACTTAGGTGGCTCGATTCGTTAAGCGTCCGTCTTCAGCTCAGGTCATGATCTCACAGTTCGTGGGTTCGAGCCCCGCGTCAGGCTCCGTGATGAAAGCTAGCTCAGAGCCTGGAGCCTGCTTCAGATTCTGTATCTCCCTCTCCTCTCTCTGACCCTCCCCCTGCTCTCTCTCTCTCGCACACACACTCTCTCTCTCAAATAAATAAAACATTAAAAAATAAAAATAGAAAAATTCAGAGGTCATTGGATTCATTCTCCTTTTTATCTTTGTGGGAACTGAAGCTTAGGTTAAATGACTTGGCCAAGATCGTAAAACTAGCTATTGACCATTTACAACAAAAAGCCAGGTGTTTTGTTTGTTAAAATTATTGAACACTTTAGATTTTAGAATGGTTCAGCCAAATGTTATTACAGATGAAAAAAGTTACATCCACAGAGTTTAATGTTTTATATCTGGTTAATGAAAGACTAAAAGACCATCTAAAAAAGGAAATAGTGACAAAAAAATCCTATACTTACTGCAAAAATAATCAAAATTTTAATGGTCAAAATGTAGTCTTTGGCTAAACTGTGAGTTCATGTCACCTTATATTAGAGTCAAATACTTTAATTTGAAGATTAACTATTTCAAAATATCTCAGCTATAATGGTCTGACTCCGTACAGAAGGAAAGTAAATCCATTTAGGCAATTACAGAATTGTTCACAGAGATAGAAAAGTTTACTGATACTCTGCTCTTTTCTATTTAATAAGGAACACAGTTATTTCAATGGCCTGGACACTCTTCCCCATCAGTTCTGAAGGAAATACATGTTGATGTAGGTCTGCCAAAGTAATGCAATCAGGACATACTGTTACTTGATTTACAAAGGAGTTAATGTTCATGGAAATAATGTATTTCATTACAGGCACATAGAAATTTTGATTTGTACAAATCGTATTAGAAAGTATAAAATAAAATTTACATGAAATAATTTTTACAGCCTTTTTCACACTAAAATTTTCAGAGGACATTTGCCAAAAATAAAAATGAACAACAGTAAATGAAACAAAAATGAAACTAACCAATATTTAGTTTTTATAAGTCAGGCACTATTCTATTTTATAATTATTAACTTAATCTTCAATAAAATAATTTACTGTATTTTTGAGGAATCTGTAGCACAGAGCAAAACAAATCCAAGAAGCAGGGTTCACTCTAGTTTTTTTGAATTTCGGCTTTTTTTCCTTTAAATGAAATCTTAAGAGTCATGAGTTCAGAGATTCCTTTGTCCAGAGGGTCTTAGTACTACCTCCATATTAGAATAACCCGCAATGGGGTGCGTGGGTAGCTCAGTCAGTTAAGCATGTGACTGCCTCTCAGGTCATGATCTCATGGCTAATGGGTTTAAGGCCTGCACTGGGCTCTGTGCTGACAGCTCAGAGCCTGAAGACTGCTTCAGATTCTGTGTCTTCCTGTCTCTCTCTGCCCCTTCCCCACTCACATTCTCTGTCTCTCTCTCTCTCAAAAATAAACATTAAAAAATTTTACAAAATACCCTATAGTAAGCTACCTGCATGTTAGAATAACCCCAGTCCCACCATGTGAGTGTGAGAGTAACCACAGCCCTGCTATCTGCATATCAGAGTACCTGTATTACTGCTACATGTGTATTAGAGTTATCTATTGTACTGAAGAGGATATATTATACGACCTCACCTAGATGTGGTTCTCAAATTTATGCATAAATCAGAACCAGAGATTAATTTATTATTTTTTAAAAATTTATTTAAATTTTGAGACAGCAAGTACATACAAGCAAGAAAGGTCAGAGACAGAGAGGGAAAGAGAGAATCCCAAGCAGGATCCTCACTCTGAGCTCAGAGCCTACTGTGGGGCTCAAATTCGTGAACCACAAGATTATGACTTGACCGGAAATCAAGAGTTGGAGGCTTAACTGACTAAGCCACCCAGGTGATCCTCAAGGATTTTTTTTTTTTTTTTTTTTTTAAGTACTAAACTCTCAACCCCAGGGTTTCTGATTTGATAGTTCTGGAGAGAAAACCAATCATTTCTATTTCAAAGATGTGCCCAGGTAATGTCAGCAGCCTGGACACTGCACTCAAAACCACAAACTGAGTTTTTCATTAGAATCTCTAGAACTGGTATAACGGAAGCCTGAGCAAAATTTGTAATTGCACTTTGCAACCAGACAAAACCATATGAAGAATGAAACCCCTGCATCAGTTAAGCAATACCAACAAGTATAGACCATATTATGACACAAAATTTCACTTTTTCCTTTTCCTTTTTTTGGGGAGAGGGCTTGGGGGGGTCCCATTAATCCTTCATTTTCCTTCACTTTTTCTCCCTTCTGTTTTCATTTCATTTATGTCTTCCTAAAGACTATTTGAAAGCACATCCCAGATGTGATTTCCTTCACAGAGAATTCACAAGCATTTCTAACTGATAGACTTTCCCATAAGTAGCCTCCACGCCATGGTACGCAGGTGCCTCTTGAGTGCTCTCTGCCCACATCTCAGTACACAGCTGGGAATGGAAACGTCTAATGCCAGCCCCACTCTCTAGTTTAACATAATTTAAGGAAAAGTTAAAGAGGCAAAGTGACTTGAGGATATTTAGAATACAGGTTGAAGGGCTGGAATTAGAAGTCTCACCTCCTAACCCTCAATATTTTCCAGTAGAAAATAACGAAGACAACACTTGACGACAAGGAAAACTTAAATTGTGTGCAATGACTGGATAAGTCACAGTAAGGACAGCAGTTACTGGGTTATGTCTGGACTGTGTTACAGTGTACTTCTAAAAAATCAACAGATGACTGGGGCGCCTGGGTGGCTCAGGTCACGATCTCACAGTTTGTGAGTTCAAGCCCCCTGTCAGGCTCTGTGCTGACAGCTAGCTCAGACCTGGAGCCTGTTTCAGGTTCTGTGTCTCCCTCTCTCTTTCTCTGACCCTCCCCCATTCATGCTGTGTTGGTCTCTCAAAAATAAATAAATGTTGTGTTTTTTTTTTTTTTTTTTTTTTTAATCCACAGATGAGTGTCTCTATAGATGTGCTCATTTACCGCTATTAGTACACACGGTGTCCTGGAAAGCTGATGTGAGACGAAACACATGGCTTTAGTTTCTAGCTCAGACATATGCTGTCAGTCCCAAGGCCCAGAACAAATTACTAAGATGCAGTTTCATTAAATACCTATTTGGCCATGCCTTTATTTTAGAGACTATCAATGACAGAGGTGCCTGGGTGGCTCAGTCGGTTAAGTGTCTGACTCTTGGTTTTTGGCTCAGGTCATGATCTCATGGTCCCTGAGTTGGGCTCTGTGCTGACCGCATGGTCCCTGCGTGGGATTCTTTCTTCCTCTCCCCTCTGCTCTGCTCATCCTGTCTCTCAAAAAAAGTAAACAAACTTAAAAATTTAAAAAGACTACAAATGATTGCTATTTCCATTTAAAAATGTGTTTTTAACATGCACATTATTACAGGTTTTCCTTTAAACATTTTTGAGAGACAGCAACAGAGAATGAGCAAGGGAGGGTCAGAGAGAGAGGAAGATGCAGAATCTGAAGCAGACTCCAGGCTTTGAGCTAGCTGTCAGCACAGAGCCCAACGCGGGGCTCGAACCTACAAACCATGAGATCATGACCTGTGACAAGGATACTTAACTGACTGAACCACCGAGGTGCCCCACATTATTACAGGTCCTAAGTTAAAATATTCTAAGTCTGTTTAAGGATTTGTTATACCTGACTTAATTCCATTAAATGAACTCTTTAACAGTAGACTGCAGATCAGATTCAACTACTAAATTTTCTAATATTTTTGTTTCTCATTTATAGATCATTACATTATGTATGAACATCAGATCATCCCCTTTGTTTACTGGAATATACTTATAAAATTTCATATGAAAAATTTTCAGAGCTTCATTAATAGCCCCTCGATTAATAAATTACTGTGGTCAAACTTAATTTTCTTAATCTTGACAGAGTTGAATATTTTTTTATATTTTTAAACAAAGTGACTTTCCTCTTGTTTGTACAACTCAGAATAGGGAACACTTCAAATAGGTAAGCAAGTTTGGAAGTTTTCCATTTACAATTAGCCAGTGAAATCCATTTCCTTATTTTAGTTAACCCTGCTGTACATACCAGCAGGAGTGAATCTGCACCAGCATATGATAGGAAGAAAACTCTCGGCTCTTGGGTATTCTGTCCATTTCAATCTTAGGTTCATCATCATGTTGTAGCACAAAGACTCTACTGCAGTATGCAAAATGTAATTGTGAAGTTCAAGAAATGCCTGAAATTGACTTGAATTCTATTGGAAGACCTGCATACACCTGCCTGCCTATTAAAACTAATCTCATGCATGCTATATAGGCAAGCTTGGCAATGCAATTTTACATTAAAATAGATCATCTGGATTCAGGAATATAAAAAAAGACAGGACATACGCATTAATGTCTTTGGTACTTAGGACAAATGATTTATTGCTTTCTGGGAAGCTTTCTTTCCTATGTGAACCACGATGCCACATCAGAATTAAACATGCCACAGGGGTCTGTCCATCACACCCCTTTTGGGAAACTCCCCCATTGCCCGGTTAACCTTGTGGAGGAAAGAGAAGACGTGGGTCCAGGTTACTCTCAAGAAATAAAGAGAAGGATGGCCTTTGGCTGTTGGAAGCATATTACCTACATAAACAAAATTTCATGTCGGCTTGTCAACACAGTAGCCAAAATACACCTGGATGGATTTTCACTCAAGTATGAAGTTTTGTTTCAAATAGTTCGATCTAAGAGTATGGAGTCTTCAAGATGTTCATGAAGGTAGCAATCAGATAGGCTCTCATCCTTCAGAGATGGTAAAGCGGAGATCTAGTCAGAGATGGGGGGGGGGGGGGCAGAAGAACCAAGTCGTAAATATTACAAGCACACAGCCAGACAAAACACTTTGGTGTCCTAAGTTAGCCGCTGTTCACAATCACAGGGGCACATTCTTTGATTTGCAGCTGCTATTTCTAGTAGAGATGGGTAACTGCATCCAGGAGGAGGCTCACTGGGGGTTTATCTACGTAATGCTGCTAAGATGAAGCATGGCACTAATAGCCCCCACAGGCTATAAACACCTTTGCAGGACCACTTCTGGCCACAAGGCCCTAGATCCTGATTCATGCAGCCTCAGATGGGTGGGTCAGTCTCCTCATGAGGGGGGGAAAAAAACTACTTTTCTATAAGTAATTGACTGCACACAGTAGCATCGTGGTCTGGCAAATAAATACATCACTCAGCGTGGGTGTCCTTGCAATTGAATGTGCGGGTATGGGTGGGGGCAAAGTTCAGCCTACCTAAGAGTATCTTCTGCTTTGAACCCCCTTCCTCCCCACACAAATGACTCAACAATGACTATGGGAGAAGTAGGCTCAACAGCTAAAACAATTTTATATAAATGATCAAAGAATCCATCGGGCACACCTGCCTAGTTATAATATTCATTCTTAAGTTTGAGGACAGTTGAACAAGACAGTCTTAAAGTTCAGTAAACAACTCATCTATACCTTTCCCAAGTTGTTCCACAGTGAGAATGGTCATCATTCCCATCGTTTTAGTTAAGAAATCTGAATTTATTACACTTGGGTTTATCTGGACACGTTAAAAAATAATTCAGCTCATAAGACGGTATCATTCTTGCCTTTCAAATATATATTATGTACCCAATGGACGTTACACTTAGGTGTTTCACAAAAATGCAAGCGCAAGGCAATCTTTGTCATCATTCATTGTACCATTGGGAGGGCTTGTTTGGTTTTGGTTATTTAGCTATTTTTGAAATTATATCATTTTTCATACCACGTTCTTTAAGGAAATAGACTATCCTTTCCATTTTATTCATTTGTGTTTATATTTTTTGATTGGCTCTCTCCTACACTGCCTGTCAAATTTGAGCAGGATGCAGCAATTGACAGGAGAACAGATGTTAATGAAATAGCTAATCTGCCCCAAGGATTGATGAAAAGGACTAATTTTATTTCCCTTTCTAGCATCCCCAGTGGTAAAGTGAGCATTACTTTTTGTTTTTTGGTGACATACGATGCAGGAAGTCCATGTGCCAGAAAAAAATAGGATATGAAATGTAGGCACACCTTGTTTCACTGTACTTTGCTCTGTACTTCAGATATATATTTTTTTAATTTAAAAAACTGAAGGCTCAAGACTTCAATGTAAATAATTGCAGATATGGTAGAACAGCAAGACAACTAGACTCGGAAGTGGAGCCTGAAGATGGGGCTGAACGGATGCATCTCATGATAAAACTTGCAGACAAGCTACGTCCTATGGGTGAGCAAAGAAGTGGTTTCTTGAGCTGGAATCTACTCCTGGTGAAGATATTGTTAAGACTGGTTAGGTGACAACACAGCACTGAGAATATCACATGAACTCTCTGACAAAGGAGCGGCAGGCTTGAGAGGAGGGACTCCAATTCTGAGAGAAGTTCTCTGGGGACTAAAATGCTATCAAACCACATCACCTGCTACAGAGAAGTTGTTCATGAAAGAAGAGTCCACTGACACGGAAAACTTCACTGTTGTCTTATTCTGAGAACTTGCCAGCCACCCCGGCCTTCAGCGCCCACAACCCTGTCAGCAGCCACCCACATCGAGCCAGGACCCTCCACCAGCAGAAAGATCACGACTCATTTAAAGCCCACATGATGGTTAGCAGTTTTTAGCAGTAAGCTGTTTTTTAAAGTATGTATATTTTTTAGACACAATACTGTTGCTCATTTCACAGACGAAGCAGAGTGCAAACATAACGTTTACATGCCGTGTGGAGCCAGAAAGTTCATTTTACTTGTTTTATTGCAGCGTTTGCTTCATTGTGGTTGTCTGTGACCAAACCCGGGGGGTGGGGGTCATCTCTGGAGTGGGACTGTAGTCCTCAGATTCATGCTCTAACCCTCACGATCTCCTTTTTATTAGTTTAGATGTCACAAATTTTATCGGGTTTAAACCTATTCTACTATAAAAAAAAAAAAAAAAAAAAAGAAATGCCTACAGATTTCACTTTTGTGTTTGAAAAAAGAATGCCTGGAGTGCAGCATGGAAACCCTTTAGACTGCTGGATGGACCCAAGAGACGCACGATAGTAAACAGAAGGCAAAAGATTTAAGGTATTCAGGCTCATCACTTCCCTAGAGGACAGGCCTGCAAGGCAGAGGGAGGTCCACAAAGAAGCACTTCAGTGCGTTATGATGGGTTACACGTGATAAAGGGAACCCCCAAAATACCATTAAGTTCTACGTGGATGAGACATTTGTTGTATCATTAACTGTAATGTCCCTTTCTTCAAAATTGTCTCTTTTCTTCTCTTTCCTGCTTAGCCTGTTTTAAATACAATGATTCTAAATAAACAAATTTGTATCTTTTAAGTATACTTTTGCCAATTGAAAGATACAGACAAAATTAACAGGACTGTTCTCCTTCCCAAGTTTATTACCCTTCATTGCTCTCCTCACCATCTGGCATGTTACATGGTCAGGTCATTTCATTGTTTACTGTCCATCTCCTCACACTAAAATTACCCTTGCTCAATTTAGAGCTTTTTACACATCTGTTGTATGGTGGTTACATAGTAGATACTCAGTAAATATTTGCTCAGTTACTAAAAGAATGGATGGTTTCATAAAAGAATCAATGTTGCCAGTTAAGTATAATTTTCATGTTCTCTAACACACACACACACACACACACAGGGAAAAAAACAACTACCGCATTCAAATGATTTAAGGAGCCAATTATCCTCATTCATCTTGTCAAAAAGATCAGGTTGCTGTGATAGAACAATTTTAAAATTTAAGGTATATGGAAAAAGTGTTTTTCAGAAATATTCATTTTGTTCCAAAATGTGTGAAAAACAGTAAAACAAACATCGTTATATTTTATTCAAGAATTTTTGTCTTTACCTACTGTTAACATAATCCCTAAGACTTTGTCAGCAAATATAAAGAGTTTAAATCATCTCAAATCAAATTTCAAATATTTTAAGACTGAAAAAAAAATAGTCCTCTACTTCAATATTAAGATTTGCACTAAGGGGATTAAAAAGTATGTGTACGGAGATGTTTAAAAATTATGTGTACGGAGATGTTTAAAAATTAAAATTGTGAGAATTTTCCACCCAGCAAATTGAATTATTCTTTTACAGTAATCAGATTTTTTGAAAGATCAGAAATTAAATTGAGTAAGGAATAAGCCCTCTCTGCATGATGAATTTTCATTCAAGCCTTAGAAGGTGTGAGAATCAGAGAAACAGAGGCTCTTGAACCCAATGACTGTAATAAATCTCAGGGTACTCATGTCACAGTGTATGCTTGATTTTGCACAAGAAAGGAAATGGATAGAGGAAGGTCTGATGTAGGAGAAGGGGCCTCTTGTGCTATTCAAGGACAAAAGCAAAAATCACAAAATTGATTCTCCATCATATGGGTAGCAATAGAAGACATCAAGTAAATTCCTGTAGTTCAAGCATATTTTTCTGGTCAGAAACATCCACTGCTTGGTTCAATTAATATACAAATATAGTTCTATAATAGAGGTAGAAAGAGCCTATAAAAGCACATTCAGAATGAAACCTCAATAACCATTCAGGCATTTGAGCCTTAAATCCTTGATAACATTCTCCTAGCTCTTATCGGAGTTCTTCGAAATTAGTGGTAGAAATTTGTACAGTGATCAAAAACTGCTTAGGTTTGTTTTCAAGTTTTTTAATATTCTTGAGAGAGAGAGAGAGAGTGAGGGAGCAGCAGAGAGAGATGAAGACACAGATTCTGAAGCAGGCTCTGGGCTGTCAGTACAGAGCCCAGACTTACAAAGTAGGCAGTCATGACCTGCGCCAAAGTCAGACACTTAACCGACTGAGCCATCCAGGTGCCCCTACATAGTTTGTTAATCTATGTGGCGGTCTTAAAAACTTCAATATTCCTGGTTTTCTACCTAAACGTGCATCTCACTATGCTTCCGGATACAGAGAAGACTGCACATCTGATCATCTTGTGTTCGGGGAAGATAAGCAATTAGCTCTGGCTGAGGACCTAAGACACAGGCCACTTCCAGGCTGAGGCCTTAAATGCTGGAGGGGCTCCTCCTGAGGTGTCTCTACCTTGCACGAGGCATGCAAACCTCCACCACATTGGCCATGCTGTTCCCCTGGGATTCTGAATGATGACACTCTTCCAGAACCTTGCATCGAAACTCTGTAGCCAAAACGTGATGCGGGAGGGGGGGTGTAACATGAGTGAGAATCAAAATGTCATTATTTTAAGCCATTAAAGCTTGTGTGGTTGTGCTACAATGTAACTCAGACTTCCCTGAGTATAACACTTTCCAGAATCAATACCCAGGTGGTCTCGTGGTCCTTCCCAGGCTGCATGGAGCAGAGCAATGGGCCTCAGCTAAGAGTACCTCCAGCTGAGGCCAAAGGGTCTCACACTGACAAGTGTTTACACGGTCCATTTATTCAACAGCATATAGATTATACATGTTCTATTTTTGTGTTTGGAGATTTTGCACAAATGACTTTCCCTCACTAAGCTTCCATACTGAGCGTTTCCTAAATCCCCTTTTCCCTCTCTCCGATGAGGCCCCCACCTATCCAGTGCCCCATGACCATATGCACTGGGAGGGCTCATTTCTACACTCAACATCCAGGTGCTGACAAGTTGGGATACACGTATGTGTGTGCGTTTGAGACGTGGTGGGAGATCAGGAAGTTCTGCCTCCCCCTCTGGTAAAAATATATTCCTGTTGAAAGTAACAAATCAAGCCTATTTTACACAGCTTGGTTAGGTTCTAGATTAATGCTTGTTACCGATTAAGTAGGCATGTTATAAGGTTGTCCTGGGAACCTAACCATTTTAAATATTGTTTCCATGTGAAAAAGTATTCCAAGTTCCAAACAATTGATTCACAAATTAACTTCTGGAACAAAACCAGCTTTTAAAGTGTGGACTCCTGAGTGGCAAAATGAGGAAGGCACCAAGAGATAACACCCAGGTCTGCTATCTTCTGTGTGCAAGGACAGTAACTTAATAACGATAAGACTATCTGTCAGAGCAGCCTGTAAATTACAGATTTACTTAGAAAAAAATCCAAGTCATTGCTGTCAATTTTTACTATATAATTCACAGCCATATGGGAGGAATTTGGCCCTGGAAAGGACAGAGGAGTGACTGAGTATATGATGCTGTCCCCACCACCTCACCGTGTTTATAACCCAGAGGTCCGTGCCTGACACTTCTCTCTGGTAGACTACTACTGGCGGAGGGCAGATAGGGAATCACCAATAGACTGTGCTCACTTCCTTGTTAGTGCATTTTGTCACAGTGACATTTGATAGATTTCTTTTGTGGCAAATATCCATTATTTTACTCAGATCTGCCTGCTCACACTACTGTGTTAAAACGAAAACCCTGATAGAGAGAACGGTAAGACGAGAAGAGGTGAGGTTGGAATTTCTATTATTACACCAAGTACACGTTCAATGCATACTATACATTTAGGCAAAAACACTTTACTGCTTGGCTGTCACCATCCTTGGTATGAAATTTCTGCCACTGGAGGACATTTCCAGGAATGAGACGAATTAGGAACTACAGTTCTCATTAAAATATTCAGTTTTAAACCAAGTGAGGCTGGCATATTTACAGAATGGAAGCAACCCTGAAAAATAATTGAGTCTATTACAGGTTGTAAAGAAAAGCCAGGACTCCACTGTCCACTGAACATGCTAATTGAAACCAACTTTGCAAAAAGATGAAGTAAAGAAGGTTTTCTGTAATTGCAAAGGTCTCTGGCTGGGTACATATTCTATATATCACTTCACACTTGGGTGATACGTGGTGTTTCATATGCATCTTCTTTCTTAGGAGAATATTCTTAATTTGCAAAATAAGCCCATTGCTTTTTTTTTTTTTTTTTTCATTGATGCCTCATAGAGCACTTTGGCATGAACCCTCTGGGAAGAAAACTCTGATTTATTTCAACGGAATTTTTAAGATTCTATGTTATGGGTAACTTCATTGAACAGGTTTCAGAGCCAATGATAACTGCTGGAGAGACTTCCCAGATCAGACACCATGTTGAGGACACTCACTTCCCAGGAGGGGTCTCCACTAACAGGTGTGAGGGGTAAACTCCTGCTCTCCAGAGTCAAAGGTGGAGGATGGTCAGGGCAGACTGGAAGTTATACATGCTCTCAGCAGCAATTACTCAGGGATAGATACACTCACCATGGAATTTTTAAAATTAGGTCACTAATAATATTCCCATTTCTCTTTTTGGTGTATTGGAGTGTCCAGGAGGGCAGGGCCTGGAGAACATGCCATTAAGTACAGGGAAGACAAACTTGCTAATTTACCAGTGTAGCAGTCCATGTTGATGAAGATCAAGAAGATTCTACATAACTCACTCAGTGACCACCACAGATGCTGTTAATTCTACAACAGTCTCTCTGGGGTGAGAAAAAAGCATGGTGCCTTTGGGGATTTTGAGAGTCTGAGTATTGATATGGGAATTTACTGATCATCATCTGAGGACTGAGATGATGGGTTCATCAGTATCTTCCCTCCCTCAAATAAACTTCTACCTAAAGGCAATGATTAGAATATAAATAGGCATAGCTCTCAAGTACCATGAGTTTCTTAGATATACGTATGAGAGCATAAGCTAAAAGAATATAATCATCTTAAAGGAGATAACTGAGTATCATTTTTGTATCCTATTTCTATAACAAACACTTGGCAAATGTTATAATCAGATCTTTATTAGGAAAGTATAAAGATTAATACATTAGAAGATTAAGATTAAGAATCTATATAATTATATATGTTAAATATAAGATATCTTAGTTTTGGAAGAGGATTTTAGATCAAGGACATCTAGAAAATACCAGACTTGCATAGATTTAAAAACATGGACATAGTTGCCGTGTTCTTATTCAGGGAGCAAGCTAACATACCTAGGTCTGTATATGAATGATGTGTCAAGTGCTGGTAGTATAACTAACATATATAAGCAAATAACATATTCCTGTGAGTCCTATGGAATTCATTATAGGCTACAATGGTTTTTCCTGATCACCAAACTGTTGGCCTTTCAAAGTTGTAGTTCAACAAAACTGTTACCTTCAGGACTTGAACTTAGCATATGTGAAAACACACCCAAGTAAGAAACTTTATATTGTAGTATTATCTTGATTCCCAGCATATAAAATACAAATATTAAGGATAGAAAAGGATAGAAAAGACATTTGGGAGTACTGAGCAAATTCTATGGATGAATCAACCGTGTCCTATAGATTTGTATCTCAATTATGTATATGTAGAGAGACAGATTCTGATATTTATCTTTGTGTAGGATTTCATGCAAGTTAGAAATGTAAATAGCACAGAATTAAATCTAAGGTGTTGTACTGTATAATACGCTGGAGGAATCATTATCCAGACAAGGCTCTGTTTTGGTTTGGATCCATCTCTTTTGTCATCATTGTTTGTATACATCATTTTTGAGACCTTGCTTTCTCCAACTTGTAACACCGATCTATTTCCTTCTAGTTTAAATGGCAGCTTCCTCTATAGTATTTTCCAAAATAACTCAAAGATCGCTAAAATACAGTGACTTTCGGGTTTAACATGCAACACATTAGAAATAGCATTTTGTAATGAAATTTGTATTTCTATGCTAATACACTCATCAATAAGCATCCTTTCAGGATGTAGAAACTTAAATTTTTTAATGTTTACTTTTGAGACAGAGACAGTATGAGTTGGGCGGGGGGGAGAGAATGAGAGAGAGAGAGAATGAGAGAGAATCCCAAGCAGGCTCCAGGCTCTGAGCTGTCAGCAACCATGAGATCATGACCTGAGCCAAAGTCAGATGCTTAACTGCCTGAGCCACCCAGGTGCCCCAGAATGTAGAAACTTTAAATAGAGAAGTCATTTATTTCATAGACATTTACCATGCACCTACTATAAGCCAAGCATGGTTCTATATGTTGCAACATAAAATCTAAAAAAAAAAAAAACCCTGCTTTTTTGTATCTTAGGATTCTAGCAGTGGAATCTGGGCAATTCAAATAGATGAGCTAATTAAAAATATTTACTATGTCAGAAGCTAACACGTGTAATGGAAAAAACATCAAGGAAGTAGAGGATAGAACCTAAGTAGTAGTAGGAGGAGGTGTTGTTTTGTTTTTACTGGTAAGAGCAGGATCACCCTTCATGAGCAAGTGATACCTGAGCAAAAATCTGATGACAGGAAGGGATTGGCAGGACCTTCCAGTGTGGGGCTCCCAAGTAGGAGAGCCCAGCTGTGCTTAATAGAGGAGGGGGTCGGTGTGCCTGGAGAAGCAGGGAGAAAGGTCAGCACAAGAATAGTGCCCTCACCTGTAGAAGGTCCCACAGGCAAGGACTGTGGCTGAGTGTTTAAAGACTGGTGACATGAGCACCCAGTAGCATAAAGAAGGACTCTGGCTATCCTGTTGAGAAGAGAGAATGGGATTATGCCCAAGCCCACTGCAGTAATCTAATCTAGTGAGGAGTATCACTTGAACCTTGGCTGCACTGAAAATGGTAAAAATTGGTCAGAGTCTTAATATTTCTAAGAAAATTTAGAATCAGTTAATCGTATAAGAGGGACAACAGCAGAAGTTCAATAGGACCCCAACGTTCGGGGACTGGACAAACAGATGAGCGTGCATGAGCCAAGGTCGGGCAGAGAGAGGAGGAGACAGGATCGCCAACAGGCTTCACACTGTCAGCACAGAGCCCGCATGGGGCACAAACTCACATTCCATGTCATCACGACCTGAGCCAAAATCAAGAGTCAGACACTCAACCGACTGAGCCATCCCAGTGCTCCAATAGCCACTTCATTCTTAATTACTAAAACCTGACAGCAACTAGGATTTTCTCATTAGGAGAGCAGATAACTAAACTGTGGCACAACCAGGCAAAGGAATATTAGTGCTAAGAAGGACTGAGCTGTGAAGCCTTGAGAAGACACTACTAAGTAAAAAGCCAATATCGAAGAGTTAACCTACCATAACTGCCGCTAGCTATAGTTGTAATCTATACGACATTCTGGGAAAAGCAAAATTAGGGACCCAGGAGAAAGATGAGGGTTGGGGGAGGGAGGGCTACACAGGCAGAGCACAGAGGGCACTCAGGGCAGGGAGACTATCCCATAAGTTACTATCATGATGGATATGTGTCCTTATGAATGTGTCTAAGCCCATGGAACCTGTGACAGAGTGCATCCTAACGTAAGCTACAGACTCTGGTGATGAGGAGTCAACATAGGTTCATCAGCTGTAGAAATGTGCCACAGTGGGGTGGGGTGCGCACAGTGGGGGAGGCTGCAGGGGTGCCAGAGAATTCTCTGTACCTCACTCTCAATTCTGCCATGTACCCAAAACTGCTCTATGTGTCATTTCACAAAGTCTGTATGTAGGATCCCGAGTCTATCTTGTTCAGATATTAAGCTTTTATCTTAATAGCATGAACTTGTAAATATTAAACTTTGACCTACTAACGATGATTTACAGTATGTTCACCACTGTGCAGTTTTGACAGTGGGGAGAATAACCTAGATGACAGTCACGAGGGAAGCGTTTGCTAAAATGTGGTAGATAATATGGTACAACATTGCTGTGCAAGCATGGTTTGTTCTGGAAACAGGCTCGTAATCCAAAGCACTTGTATATCAAAGTGAATTTCTCAAAGAAGAAATAATGGAAATGCAGATGATTTATTTGTTCTACAACCCAAAATATTCATATAAAAACAATTTCAATACTGTAACATAGAAATTAATGAAAAAATTATGAAATATAAATAAATTAACCTGAACTTACTTACCTTTAAAAACCTTTGTCGTTGGTGTTAAGGAGACAGAGAGGAGGGTTATTGTGTAGGAAGACTTTCACTCTCACTAATGGATGTTGACTACAGTGCTGTATTAATAAACTCCTGTCATAGGCTATATTTCATGTAACCAGCAATAAGGCAGCAGAGGAAAGGGTCTCTATCTGCAAGCAGCCTGACCTAGAGTGAAGCAAAGCCTTCCTAAGCTCAGTCTTGTCTGGAAAAGCAAAGCACTGTCCACACATGCTTTGAAATGACAGAAATACACTAGTGCCAGTTGTGGGCACCTTGCAGCATCATGAAAAATTACTGATTTCTGCCAAACAACACAGCCTGAGACCTAAATCTTAGCATGGGAGACCATTACCTACAACCCCAGAAAGAGACGAACCAGTTGCTCAGTTGTGATCACGTGACATTCGATATCACATAATAGTTATATTGCAAGACATTGCTCATTTATCAAGGTACAGTTTATAAGAAAGTTTGACCATCTTGCAGGGCCATCACGGAACAAGTCACTCACAATCCAAGGTTTCCCTGTCCAATTTAGTGACCAGAACCAACAGAATAGGTACGCAGCACCACAAGTTGAACTTTTTTTTTTTAATTTTAACTTTTAAATTTATTATGTGAAGTTTTTTTTGTATTTGAAAGAATATTTTTACTTGAGTTTTTTTTACAAATAGTTTATTGTCAAGTTGGTTTCCATATAACACCCAGTGCTCATCCCCACAAGTGGCCTCCTCCATGCTCATCTCCCCCCTCTCCTCCCACACCCTTCAAGATGAACTTTAAAATGCAGCATCACGTGACTATGTAGAAGAAATATGTAGAATACCAGTTACAAGAAATAGAAACACAGCTTTGTTTAGCAAAGGTAAATACATGCTTATCCAGGGACTTATTAACAAAGTGAAGTCTTAATTGCCTGTGACAAAGATGATGCATGTGGAGACTGGGAAGAAAGGAGGAAATTTTAAAAATGCATGCCTATCAGCAAGGGGAGATCTATGTGCCCAGGCCAATCATGATAGCATTCAAAGAACTGAAGAGTATCATTAAATCTCTAAATCTGTGGTTAAAATAATGCTAGAAATATTTCTACCTATTAGGATTGTTGTGAAGGTTAAGTTGGAAAATATCTTCAAAGGGCTTAGCCCAGCTCAGTACACAGGATACTGAATATGTGATAACAGATATGCTGTTACAATTATCATGGTTATCGGTCCTGTGTTATCTTCCCTCCTTTATAGACATCGCCACCAATGCTGAGTTTCACCACAAGTCCCTCTAAAACTAAATATCACAAAAGTGATTAATATAAAGCTGTGACTTATGCAGAAATAGCAGTTTATCTTATTTCCATATTCTACCTGCTTCCTAGAACTGCCAGGGGAGTTGGCACGGGCTCATGTTTGGAATGAAACTACAGGAGTGAGTTCTCACTTGTGTGAAAGCAAACAACAACATGACCTCTTCTGCCAAGTTCTGAGGCTGGAAACCAGTGCAGGTGTGATTTCTCCCAGCCTTCACTCTGGAGTCTTGGAGGCCGGGAAAGGAAGAGAGTAGTGAGCAGCTTTGTGAATCTAATCCAGAAGTAGAGCAGATCTGCTGCACTTTGGTTTTCAGAAAAGCAGAGAGCACGGTGTGACCACGGCTAGTCAGAACCAATGTGATGGTGTCCAAAGTGGAAAGGATGCCGGGTTATGGGACTGGCCTATGCCTACAGCCCAGGGCTGGATGGGCCACGCTCACTGGGGTAGAGGTGGGGAGGCCGGCTTGCTGGTGCTCGGGCACGAGCCCTGTCCTGATCACAGTCCAGGAGGCAGCATCCCTGACCTCTGGTGGCCTCCCGACCTCACCCCCTCCTTCAAGCTGCCTAGGCTTCAATCTGACCCATCCCCACTGCCCTGCAGTGCCTGTCCCCTGTGCCTGAGGGCCCTCTGCCAGCCAGCAGTCTCAGGACTCAGGAATTCCTCTGGACATACCTAATCCCTCCACCGAATAGGACACCAAACCTTAAACATGGTCAATATCAATGTTTTATAAGCTGTTTTAATTAAATCACTAATCAAGAAACTGCAGTTGAAGATGAGGAAGAACGTTAAAGAAATGAACAGGAAGACAACCAAGATTTAACCCATGATGTAGCAATTCTAGGTGGTTAAAAGCATAGGACTTGAACTTAGAGATGCAGTCAGAGTGTCAACTTTACTCCTGCCTTCTGAGTCGACCCTACAGAATTCAGTGGGTGTCTCTACATCTTAGTTTACTTAGCTCTAAAATTGGGTCCAGTGCCACTAGAATAATTAAAGCAAATGACATTACTTATGCAGAGTGATTAATACCCAGTGTGTGACAGGATCAATTATTGTGAGTAAAGATGACTAAATATCACTAATTACAAATATATTGTGTTATTGGTACTAAGTAGTAAAACCACCACTAACTCCATGACTACATGTTAGTTAGGCTACACTTGGTCGAAAGCATAGTTAACAGCTCTGCCCCCAAAATATTTTCTATATTTCTGGCCCCAGGAGTCGGCGAGTATCGCTCAGCGGCTATCAAACTTCATGAAGATGCCTTAATATGGATCTTACCCTCCACAACATGGCCTCCCTTTGGTCTTTTGCCTTCAGTTTTCAATATCCCATATCACAGACAATGACGTAACCCAATGAGGAAATGGTTTCCTTGCTTTCCCCCAAAGTCACACCTGCTATGTTCCAGCCAGAGATCAGGGGAGAGCAGGTATTTGTGCTATGAGTTGCTGAGGAGCCTGCCACAGCTGGCTCACCTTGCAGCTGCGTCCTAAGTCCCCTCATCCCTCCTGGGCCCAGAGGGGGCAAGGAGGCAGTCACAGGAGGGCATGATATACACATTGAAGGAGCTACATGATCCTGAAGCACATGACACACTGTGTGGACACAGCTTTCATAGCTTGCAGTGTCGGAGACTGTGGGCAGCAGAAACTTCAACAGAGAGGAGGACCAACAGAAGTGTGGCCAGAGGAGAAAACACGAACCCATCAGGGCAACTTGGGAGCACGAAATAGAGAAGGGCCTAGAAAGTTCTGTGGTAGGAACACTCTCATGCTGCATCAGTGTCCACCAAACCACACCCCCTTGGCCCAGAGCCTAACAGTGTTATCAGGAAAGACCGGAGTCCCAGCTGGTTAGCTGGCAGGGCATCATACTGCTTAGATGTTTCGGTAGAAATACGGGTTTTCACGTTTCCTCTCGTCTCTACAGTCCTAAGTTGCTCACAGTCTCACGCATGTTCTGGAGGTCTGGACCGTTCACTAGTCCTTCCTTCCTGTGCCTGCAACCGCAGAGATATAGGCACCTGGCAGATGCACAGGGAGCCCGGCCAAGTGCAGGCAGCCGCTGACAGAAGTGTGCACAGAGCAATCCGAACAAGGGCATTCTGTTCAAGGAATGTGGGGTATAAATGAGTGGGGAAATGGAAAGGATCACAGGGCAAATGTTTGAGAAGAACAGCTTTATGTGTAAGGCAAAGGGATTGATAGAACGAAGATTAAGGTATAAGGTATAAAAAAAAAACCAGTTGAGGGATTAATATCAGAAACTAAAAAACATGGCATGGTTGCTGGCTACAATGTCTATAGTATATAAAAAGGCTTCAGAGTGAGGTGGGACATCAAATTTTCATTATAGTTTGGGGGGTATTTCAACTATTTGGAGAATAAGTGTGCTGTCATATATATAGATCTCTCTCTCTCTCTCTCTCTCTCTCTCTCTCTATATATATATATATATATATATATGTCTCTCTCTCTATATATATATATATAGAGAGAGCCCACATATTACAAATTTAACTGGACTGATGGCTCACATAATTGAAATGCAAGAGAACTAGTTACCCAGGAGCTGGAAAAGAAGGGTCCATACATTATTAATGATGCTCATGAGGTAGCATGTATATCATTAATGGATAAAGTGAATCATGATGAAAAACAATGAGTTTATACTGTTGAACACATCTAGCATTGATTTTTAGTAATATTTATAACTCTAAACCATCACAATTTTGAAAACATTAATAATGTTGTGGTCTGAATGTTGGGGTCCCCTCAAATTCCTAGGTTGAGTTCTGAAGCCAGGTGATTATGCTGGACGATGACCTTTGAGAGTGAGGTCATGAGGTGGGACATTCATGAAGCACATCACTGCTCTTTAGAAAGGGGCCCCCAGACCTCCCCAGGCCTGCTGTCACATGTGGGTGCAAGGAGAACCAGTGGGCCTGGGAGACCCCTCCCCCCCAAGTTGACCATGCACTCTCATCTCAGACTTCCAGGTCCAGAAGGAGAAGAAATAAACCTCTGTTAATAAGCTACCCAGGATGTGGTATTTAATTATGGTAGCCAGAGGGGACAAAAATCGCACAAATGCCTTCTGTCTATTATCAGACTGAGCAATTAAAATTTTGTTTTCATTCAAGATACGTTTGTTGGATACTGACTGTCTTACATCACTCTTGGTACTAGAAATATAGCAGTGAATAGAACAGATTCATGTCCTTATCTCGATGGCCTTTATGTTCCAGAAGGCAAGTGTTTGGTATGTTTAAAAGTGAAGTACTTAAGTATATTTTAGGAGAATGCCTATGTGTTACTTGTTTACAATTTTTAAAAGAACCAGGATATTTACACTTTTCATTTCAGGGGAATTAAGGATGTCTACTCTAAATTGGGAAAGGGTAGATTTTTAGATGTTTCTAGAACCACTGAACTTCTAAAACACAATCTAAGGCTTCATGTGCATTCATCACCACACCATCCATAAATCCACCTATGAGTTCAGACTATCTTTCCATATGGTTCCATACTCCATGCATTGATTTTGATATTGTAAGAGAAAGCTCACGGCTTCAGGGGCTGACTCCAAATACAGGTCTTTAATAGGCTCCTAAAAATCATTACTGCACAGAATTGTAATTTTGCGTCTAAGAATGAAAGAGGGTGGATAATCAAATAGAAGGATTTGACTTCATCTTCATCAGATAGATCACCTGCAGGTCATTCTGATGAAGCTGCTGAGATGGCGTTCTAGAATTATAGACTCCCAGGTATATGTAACAGAGGTGATACCCCCTGGTGCCATTAAGCAGTTACAGAAACTAAGTCAAAGAGCAGGGAGCCAACTCATTTGTCTCTTTGGTCTCATATCAGTTAGTACGAACACAACTGATTTTCAATGTGTTTCTTGAACTACTGCTTGACCTCCTAATAGTTGTTAGAAGTGGTTTTAAAGCAATCCTGTTTGTGACATTAAAACACATGCAGATAAAAGGTGTAGGAACTTTTATGTATTTTCAGATTTCAACGGAATCCTTTCCTTAAAATAGAGCATTTTTTAGAGTAGCTAATTCTATTCCCTGCGATGGTCTAAGTCCAATTTTAATACTCAGTGACACATAAAGCAGTGGGTGAACTGAAGCTCTCATTACAAGTAGATGCTACCATTCAACTTTACCTTCAGTCTCAGAAGACTGTCTAATTTCTGAATGAAAGATAGACCTGAAAAATGTGTTCTCCTTAATTGGTATTTCTTTCAACTTACATAAATCTAACTGTTCAAGCAGTGAATGGTGGTCAAGTTGCCATCCAGCTTGAAGCTAACTCACACTGTAAAATGGTAGTCAATGAAAATCCATGTTTATGCAGTCATTTGTTCAAGACACACATTCATAAAATACCTCACAGATTTCAGAAAGATACAGTTCTCAAGAGACATGTAGATACTGTGGAATTCCTAGCATTTAACATTCCTCAGAAAGTGGCACTCAGTGTGACCTAATCGAAGAAAATTACCCTTTTGATTTCCTGAAAGGCATAATTATGAAAAAATTCACAGATGACAAGTACTGTGGTGCAGCCTATTTTTAAAATTTGTTTACTTATAGGAAAAATGTGTTTTTATGTATTTTACTTTGTGGTAACAGTTTAAAATAGAACCATTAAATTCAAATATCTAGGGAATAGCTATGTACTATTTAATTATAAAATCATAAAAGGTTAACAGAATTTTCTTGCCTTCCTAAGAAGAATGTTTGTAATTAATATGCTGTATTAAGAATTTTTTAAAAAAATGTGTTAAAAGACCCAGCTCAGATTAACGAAGGTCCAAATGTTGGACACCATTGTCATGACACGTATGTGGCTTGGTATTCTCACACAGTACTGTTTTGCCATAGCACAACCCATGGAGGGTACTTCTACACATCAATCAAAATAATATGCTCTGTATTTCACCTATCAGTTGTATTTCTACAACGTTTTCTATAGGTAAACTTGTAACACATGCATACATATACATCTATATTGCACACTTGCATCTGTATATATACAATGCAGATATACACATAAATATACATACATATGCACCAAATACATTGCAGCATTTTTGAAAATAGACAATTAGTGAAAGTGAAAAACCTCAAAGTCTGCTAAAGTAAGACTGGTTATGATGTCTTCATGTATTAGAATACTATGCAAAATGAACAGTAAGAGGAAATCCAAGTGTCCATAGCCTGTTAAAAGGAAAACAAGGTATGTATATGTGTTAGGCTAACTTCAGTGTAAAAAGGAGGTTATACAAGTACATATGTTTTAATATAACACTTTGCATACTAGTAAACACAGACTAGTAATGGAATATCTATGAAGAAACAGAAGTGGTTGTGTTTGAACAAGTTGGAAAAATGATTTCCTCAAACATACCCTTTTAAGTTAGTATTTTTAAAGCATGTGATAGAATTACCGATTAAGTATAAGAATAAATAATTAATGGCAATGAAAATTCAGCACTGATTTTCCTTACTTTTCTAGTCTGTCTTTCAACATTCCTTCCTCATTACACAGAGATGAGAACCACAGGATCTCATACATGACCCAGAGGCACCAACATTTGGGGGTGGAGGAAAGGGAAGTGCCCACCTAGTAATAGCTCCAGTGAATTCTTAGCTCTTCTCTCATGCTTAAATTTTCCTACACGCCACATGTTAAACTCAGCAAGATCAAGTGAATGAAAAGATGAGCCACACACTGGGACACAAAATCACAAAAGACATATCTGAGGAAGAACTGTTCTCTAAATTAAACAAATAACTCAAAACCTAAGAAAATAAGCAACTCCATTTAAAGATGGACCAAGGATTTTAGTAGACACCTCATCAAAGAAGATATGCAGATGGAAAATAAGCATACGAAAAGATGCTCCACATTGTAGGTCATAGAGAAATGTGATATAAAATAATGACATACCACTGCACGCCCATGTTTTTATATTTTTAAAGTTTACTGAGAGCACACGCAAGCAGGGGAGGAGCAGAGATATGGAGAGAGAGAATTCCAAGGAGCCTCTGCACCATTAAATAGAGCCCGACATGGGGCTTGAACTCAGAAACTGAGATCATAAGCTTAGCTGAGATGAGGACGTGTAACTGACTGTGCCACCCAGACACCCCATTGCACACGTATCACAATTTCCAAACCCGGAAACGCTGACCACACCAAATGTTAGTGAGGATGTGGGAGAACAGGGACGGTCATTGGGATGAGAATGCAAAATGCTCTAGCCACTTCAGAAGACAGTTTGTGGCTGCTTATAAGGCCAAATATATTCTCACAATATGATCCACCAATTATATCCTGTGGTATTTACCCAAAGGAGGTGAAAGCTTATGTTCACAAACCTGCACACAGGTATTTAGAGCAAATATTTATTTATAACTGCCAAAATATAGAAGCCACCAAGAAGTCCTCCACTGGAGTAATGGTTAAAGAAACTGTGGTATATCCATACCTATCATCATATTCAAAAGTGAGAAATGAAGACCTTTTCTCCTAAGGTCAGGAATGAGACAGGGATGTCCACTCTCACCACAATTATTCAACATAGTATTGTGAATCTTAGCCAGAGCAGTCAGACCAGAAAAGGCATTCAAATCAGTAAGGAAGAAGTAAAATGTTCACTATTTGCAGATAACATGATACCATATACAGAAAACCCTAATAACTCCCCCAAAATGCTACTAGAACTGTTAAATGGATTCAAGAATGTGGCAGGATACCAAAATTAAGGTAGAGAGATCCATTACCTTTCTATGCAATAATGAAGCACCACAAAAAAGTTTACAATTAATTTACAATTCAACGAAAAATAAAATACCTAGAAATAAATTTAACCAAGGAGGAAAGAAGTGAACTCTGAAAACTAAAACACTGATCAAAGAAACCACAGACAACAAAACAAATGGAAAGATATTCCATGTTCATGGATTACAAGAACAAAGAATGTTTATGGTTAAAATGTCTATTCTACCCCAAGCAGTCTACATATCTAATGGAATTCCTATCAAAGTACTAACAGCATTGCTAGAACAAATAATCCTAGAATTTGTATGCATTGTATGGAACCACAGAAGACCCAGAATAGCCAAAGCAATCCTGAAAAAGCCAAACAAAGCTGGAGGTATCAATTCAAGGTGTTAAGTTATATTACATAAAGCTGTAGTAATCAAAACAGTATGGTACAAACACAAATCAGATACATAGATCAAAAGAACAGAATAAAAGTCCAGAAATAAACCCATAATTATATAGTCAATTAATCTTCAACCAGTGGGGCAAAAATATGCAATGGGGAAAAGTCTCTTCAACAAATGGTGTTGAAAAAATTGAATAATTACAGGAAACTGGACAATTTTCCTTACACCAAACACAAAAATGTATTCCAAATGGATTAAAGACCTAAATGTCAGATGAGAAAACTATAAATCCTAGAAGAAAGTACAGAGAGTAATTTCTCTGACAGTGACCTTAGCAACATTTTGTAGGTATGTCTTACGGGGCAAGGGAACTAAAACCAAGAATAAACTATTGGTACCCCATCAAAATAAAAAGCTTTTATGTGGCAAACTATCAAGTAACTAAAAGACAACCTACCAAAAGGGAGAAGACGTTCACAAATGATGTATGTGACAAAGGGATAGTAGCCAAAATATATAAACAATTTCTGTATCTCAACACTAAAAAATGATACAATTAAAATGAACAGAAGACAGTCATTTTCCCCAAACAGGACAAGCAGATAGGCCAACAAACACATGAAAATGTGTTAAACATCACTCATCATCAGGGAAATGCAGATCAAAAGCACGATAAAATCACGTCACAAGGGTCCGAATAGTTATCATCAAAACCTCAAACAGCAAATACCCACAAGGATGTCAAGAAAAGGAACCATCATGCACTATTGGTGGGAATGCAAAGTGGTACAAGCACTGTGGACAGAGTATGGAGGCTCCTCAAACAGAAAGAGGGGATGCTTGGGTGGCTCATTCGGTAAGAGTCTGACTCTTGATATCTGCTCAGGTCATGATCTTGTGGTCATGAGACAGAGCCCCTCATTGGATGCCCTGCTGAACACAAAGCTTGATTGAGACTCTCTCTGCTCCCCCCACCCCACTCATGCTTTCCCTCTCTTAAAATAAACTTAAAATTAAAAAAAATAGAACTACTAAACTATATGATCCAGTAATGACATTACTGGATATTTATCCAAAGGACACAAAAACAGTAATTTGAAAGGATATACACCCATAACTTTATTTCAACACTATTTACAATAGTAGAATTATGTAAGGAGCCCAAATGTCCATCCATAGATAAATGTATAAAGAATTTGTAGTATGGGGCACCTGGGAGGCTCAGTCAGTTAAGCATCCAACTTCAGCTCAGGTCATGATCTCGCATTTTTTGAGTTTGAGCTCCCCATCAGGCTCTGTGCTGATGGCTCAGAGCCTTAAGCTTGTTTCAGATTCTGTGTCTCCCCTCTCTCTGTCCCTCCCATTCTCATGCTCTGTTTCTGTCCTCAATAACAAACATTAAAAATAATTTAACAAAAAAAGATGTGATCTATACATACAGAGTATTACTCAGCCATAAAAAAGAATGAAATCTTGCTGTATTACTCAGCCATAAAAAAGAATGAAATCTTGCTATTTGCACAACATGGATAGATCAAGAGTATTACGCTAAGCAAAATAAAGAAAATAACCTTATGACTTCACTCATATATAGAACAACAACAAAAAAGAAACAAAACAGACTCAACTACAGAGAACAAACTGATCATTACCCAGAGGGATGTGAGTCAAGGGAAAGGTTAACCAGGTAAAGGGGTTTATGGTAATTTATTGTACCTTCAAGAAATGTTAAAGGGAACAATTTGAGTGCAAAGTGACAAAGAATCAGAAAATTTCCAGAAAAAAATAGTAAAATAGTAATAAACACATCAATAATTACTTTGAATGTAAAATGGAAATTAATACTCCAATAAAAAGACAAAAGGTATCAGAATAGATAAAAAAGGAAGACCCATCTATATGTTGCCTACCAGAAATTCATTTTAGACCTAAAGACACCTGCAGATCGAAAGTGAGGGAATGGAGAATGATGTGTCATGCAAATGGACAATGAAAGAAAGCCAAAGTAGCAATACTTATGTTGGACAAAGTAAACTTTAAACTTAAAACTGTAAAAAGAGACAAAGAAGGGCACCATAATAAAGAAGACAATCCAACAAAAAGATTTCACAATTCTAAGTATTTATGCATCCAATATGAGAGCACCCAAATAAAGCCATAATATAAAGGAACCAATAATACAATAATACTAGGAGACTTTAACATTAATGGACAGATCATCTAGACTGAAAATAAGGAAATAATAGCTTTGAATGATACACTGGATCAGATACACTTAACAGGTCTATTCAGAACATTCCATCCTAAAGCAACAAAAACATTCTTTTCAAGTGTACCTGGAACATTCTCTAGAATAGATCACATACTGGAGCACAAAACAGGCCTCAAATACAAAAAAAAACTAAAATTATACCATGCAATTTTTCTAACCACAATGGTATAAAATCTTGAACTTAAGCACAAAATAAAAAAGTCTGAAAATACCACAAATACATGGAAGTGAACAATGAATGGGTCACCCAGGTATTCAAAGAAATTAAAAACAAAAACAAACAAAAAAATCAAAATCACTGAAACAAATGTATACATGGGAATAAAAGAGGGAAGAATGGAGAAATATAGGCCTACCTTAAGAGGCCAAAAAACAAAACAAAAAGAACGCAAACAACCTAAGCTTACATATAAAGGAGTGAGAAAAAGAACACCACCTAAAGCCAGAATAACAAAATAATGATCACAATGGAAATAAATGCTATAAAAAATTAAAAAACAGAAAGAACTGATCCAAGAGAAGATAAGTGACCTAAATAAGTGGAGTCACAAACAAGATAATATCCAACACCACAGAAATATAAATTATGAGAGAATACTATTAAAACTGTATTCCAACAAATTGGATACCCTAGAAAATGGATAAACTCCCAGAAACTATCAAAACTGAAGCAGGAATAGAAAATTTGTACAGACCAATAAATGGTAAAGAAATTGAACCAGTAATCTAAACACTCCCAACAAACCAGATGATGTAATATTCTATATAGAAAACCCAGAAGAGTCCACCAAAAATTACGAGAACAGATACACGAATTCAATATATTCACAGAACACAAAGCCAATGTACAGAAATCTGTGTTTTCATATGCCATTAATGAAGCAGCAAAAAGACATTAAGCAGTCAATCCCATGTACATCACACCAAACAATAAGATACCTAGGAATAATCCTAAGCAAACAAGTGTACTCTGGAAACTAAAACCCTAATCAAAAAAGTTGACGAGGATACAATGAAGAAAGACAATCCATGCTCAAGAAATGGAAGAATTTTGTTAAAATGTCTACACTACCCGAACCAATCTACAGATTCAATGCAATCCTTGTCAAAATGCCAATAACACTTTTCACAGAACAATAAAAAACAATCCTAAACTTTGTGAGGAACCACAAAACACCTTGAATAGCCATGCATCTTCAAAAGCAAAAGCAAAGCAAAAGGCATCACAATTCTGGACTTCAAGTTATAGCACAAGTCTGTAATGATCAAAACTGTATGGTATTGGCGCATGCGCGCACGCATACACACACACACACACACACACACAGATCAACAGAGCAGATTAGAAAACCCATACATGAACCTATAACTACATTGTCAATCTTTGACAAAGCAAGAATATCCAATGGCGAAAAAAGTCTCTTCAGTGAATAGTGCTGAGAAAACTGGACAGGGGCATGTAGAAGAATGAAAATGGACAACTTTACACCATACACAAAAATCAGTTCAAGATTGATTAGAGATGTAAATGTTAGATCTGAAACCATAAAAATCATAGAGAACACAGGCTGTAAACTCTTTGACACTGGCCATAGCAACTTCTTTCTGTATCAGTGAAGGATATAATCAACAAAACTAAAAGGGAACTGAGACTATGTTTACAAATATCTTTTCTGATAGAGGGTTAGGTATCTAAAATGTATTAAGAACTTCTAAAGTCAACACCCAAAACACAAATAATCCAATTAGAAACAAGTAGAGACATGGATCTTTTTCCAAAAGGATATCCAGATGGCTAATAGACACATGAAAAGATGCTCATCATCAATGATCAGGGAAAAGGAAATCAAAACTACAAAGAGATTACTTCATTATCTCACATATTATTTGACACTACTATGTCAAAATTGCTGAAATCAACAACAGATGCTGGCAAAGATGTGGGGAAAGGGGAACCCTCTTGGGCTGTTGATGGGAATGCAAACTGGTACAGTGGCTCTGGAGAACAGTCTGGATGTTCCTCAAAAAATAAAAAACAGAACTACCCTATAATCCACGAATTACACTACTGGTATTTACTCACATGATACAGAAATACTGATACATGCACCCCAATGCTTATCACAGCATTATGAACAACAGCTAAATTATGGAGAGAGACTGATGTCCATCTACTGATGAATGGATAAAAAGATGTGGTGTATATACAACAGTATTACTCAGCCATAAAAAAAGTATAATCTTATGGTTTGCAATGACATGGATGGAGCTAAGAAAGTACAACACTAAGAGAAATAAGTCAGAAAGACAAATATGATTTTATTCATATGTGGAATTTAAGGAAACAAACCACAAAGAGAAAAAGACAAACCAAGGAACAGACTTAGCTATACAGAACTGTTGATTACCATAGAGGATGTGGGTAGGGATGGGTTTAATAGGTGACAGGGATTCAGAGTACGCTTGTGGGCACCCTAGTGGCTCGGTCAGTTGAGCAGGAGACTCACTCACTTTCTACCTGCGCTTTCCTCACTAGTTCTCTCAGTCTCAAAATAAACATTAAAAAAAAAAAAAGCACACACTTGTGATGAGCACTGGATGATATGTGGAAGTGCTGAGTCACTACATTGACTACCTGAAACTAACATTACACTGTAGGTTAAAAAGGTTACAGTAAAAGTATAAAAAAATACAAGAATATTTACAGTGATGAGTAATGGATAGAATTGTTGAACCACTAAACTGCATACCTGAAACTAACACTGCATATATACTAGAATTAAAATAAAAAAAAGACTGTGGTATATCCAGTCATTCAGTGCTAAAAGGAAAGGAGGTACAAGTCATGAAAAAAAGGAACGTTAAATGTTTATTACTAAGTGAAAAAAAGAATCAAATGTGTAAAGGTTCCCTACTGTATAATTCCAACTATATAATGTTTGGGAAAAGGTGAAACTGTGTGAACAGTAAAGAAATCAGTGATTGCCAGTGGTTTTAGGGAAGGAAGGATGAGGAAACAGAACACAATTTAAGACAGAAACTTATCTGTGTGATACTATGGTGGCTACAGGCCATTATGAATTTGTCAAAATCCATACCACATACAACATGAGAGGTCAACAGCAGTACGGACTTGGGATGATAATGTGTGGTAGGTCCGCTGGTTGTAACCCCACCAGTGCTGGGGATGAGAAGCAGCAGGAGGCTGTCCACGTGGAGAAGGGGCAACTGGGAAATTTGACTTCACTTGGTATTTCCCACCCCAGTGCCCAGTAGGGATTACAGAAAAGTCCCCAAAGACCCCCCCCAACAAACAAACAAAAAGCATGTTCCTCTGAGAGCATCAAAAGCAAAAGTAGTGAGGTTCTGCATAGCAACTTTAATGGAAGTTTCTCTATACCAACAAATCACCCAGAACGCCCATCAATCACCTGACAAGACATGAATAAGGGGACAATGGCCTTGCAGTTACAAGTGAGGGAGCTCACGTAGTTTCATTTTCCATTATTTTCACCTCCAGGTTAGACTTCCTAGAGATTTTGGTATGCATTATCTCTAATCCGTGAAAAAAGAAAAACCCAAATCAGTCCTATATTTATTTCATACATGGACTCAGCGTGAGTACAAAATTCTTGTTCAAGGTCATCCAGGTAGGAAGGGGTGGATTCCGGATTTTATCCTGTTAGATAGAGAAGCCACATTTTCAAAAATGAAGGGCAGAATCTTGAGCTGCAATTTGGAAAGGATTATTTTCTCAGATATTATGCTTTCTAATTTCAGTGGAAACTTCCACAAATTGGTTGCATAGTCACTGCCACAATATAGCAAATGTAATTGCCACTTTAATTATTCACAGTGATTAATTCACAAGGGAAAGAATCAGCATCCTACACTTGCCAGCTTCAAGCTCTCGATTTTGAATGCCTTTATTATTTACCATTTGCCTTGGATTTATCTATTGTGCACAGCAGTTGTATTTTACAAACTGGCTTTTGAAAAAAAAATCAACTCTTGAAAGTAAAATTACAGTTTAACTAATTTAGAATAATTCATTTTCTTTATGGATATTTTATGTGGACCATCCTGTGTCCTGTTGAAGTTTGCAATTTTTTTTATTTCTTCTCTTGAGGGTTTTTTTTTTTCTATGAGAAAAAGATTTAAAAAAAGATGTTTGCTAAACTTTGAGCTCAGCATTCAGTCAATCCTATTACCCTTTCTGGGTAGCAAAGCAATCACACCAGAACACTGTAGAGAAAGAGGCACCTTACGCACACAAGAGTTAGATATCCAGAAATCATTTAATTTTCCCAATCACAAAGAATTAAACCACCAGACATTGCAGCTGACGTTCATTGTAGCAGTGAGGCACTAACTATGGAAGAGCCAGGGAAAGCAATTGTTTGCAGGGCCCACAGACTTCAGAATTGCAGTAGGGGATACAGAGGCTACATTATCTCCAGAGAGTCCCCCACTGCCAGAGTTAGTTCTTAGAGGTCTGTCTCTGCAGAAGCAGCTTAAAAGGATTTGAACAAGATAATGCCATGCAGCAACTCCTCTGCTGTGCGATAGGGCACATGTTCCGGAAGCAAAGAAAAATCAGTGTGTGGCGTTGATAGCACTAAGCTAGTTAGTGTATTCTTTTTTAAGCAGGATTTTACTTTGTGCCTATCAGTTGTATATACATAATAAAATTAACCTAGTATTTACATTAGCATTCACAGCTACCTTCATTTTAGAGATGAAGTAGCGGAGGATAAACGGGACCCAGTAACATGATCGGGTATCGCTTTAAGTTTCATAGTGAAGACGCAAACCACTCTCATACCAAGTCAGATCAGCCTGATGTATAGACTAAGCCCCTGAGCACAATCAATAGTCTCCTTATCTGTGTGTCTCTCTTCACACTGGCCTCACAAGAGCCCAGCCATTTCCTCACTGGAATACTACTTATGTGTCCTTTCTTTCAATAACCACTTACAGTTAGAAAATTGATTCTTTTCTGTTTGAAAGCAATTCTTGTTTTTGCATTAAAAAGACACTTTAAGGCCAGCTACCTTTACTCCTGCAGTTCTACAAATATAACTCAAATAACCTCCTTACATATTCTGAGTGAATCAAGCCATCAAAAAGATTAAAAATCATCCTATGTATACTTGCTCTGCTGGGCCTCTAAGAGCCTCATGACATTAGTTTCTGGTCAACAAAACATACCGGAGGCATTATATTTCACTTATTACAGACACGGTAAGTGAAGAGTTTTAAGATGTCTATGTCAGTGCCAGAAAAACAATCTTCTGCCCTATCTTTAATTAAGACTTGTAGTTGACAATAAATCCATTACAAAAATGAGCATATGAACTATTGACCCAGATCACTGCTGACTTTTAGCAGAAATGAATGAAAACTCTGTAACGTGTAAAACTAATTATAGCCATTAACAAATATATAATGTAAACAGCAAAGCAATGATCTATCCGTCTTTCCAGGAAGTCTCAGTGTCCAAAGCAATAGGAATTTGTTGCTGACTAACTGCTTCCAATCTTTTTTCACGTTCTCAGTGACTAAGCTTGTTTATAGGTTTGTTTCTTGATTTCCAACATTTCAGCTGTAATATATTCTTTATATCCCAAAGAAGGAATCTTACAGACTGGCTTCATCACGTGTCAATTTAGGCTGAAATACCTGTATTTCTTTCCTTAATGATATGTGTGTGTGTGTGTGTATACACACACATATTTCATCTATATAAGATTAAATAATCTTAAATTATTCCATTCTGGGATTTACTTCAGTTATATTTTGCATTTCAGATATCAGGATTTAAAATTAGAGGAGATAAAATCCAACTTTGACCATTATTCTCAATTCCAGAATAAGAAAATCTCAATCCTCAGATCCCTAATTTTTCTTAGTAAACAACGGTCACCAATTGTATCTGATACATAAAGGTCATTAAGCACAGATTCACCAATTAGATCAAGCCAGGGGGCGGGAGAGCAGGGTAAAATACAAGCAATACTCCTACCAAATTAAATGCCAAATATGACTTTGGATCCAGTTTCACGTTGGCCAGATTTTTAGTTCTCCTATACACTCCACTATGCTGGAGGAAATGGGACTGACTTGTCCAGGACCTTGGCTTTACAACTCATTGGGAAGACGGAGTTCCACATTCATGAATGTTCCAGTAAGTTACTAATACAGAGCCTCAGGGCACTTGGGATGGTTGTATAAAGAATCTGTCTTAGCAATATTTATAATGATGTATCTTTATTTTCTCATATCAATAACCGATTCCAATAAAAAAATGAAAGTCCAACATTCCAGTTGTTAGGATCCACACACTAGTAAGAGTTTTAAAGATTAGATAACTAGATCCCTGAAGAAAAATACAGAATATACAAATGAAAAAACACTAAAACATAATTTTCAATAGAAAATTATAAATCAGTAAAAGATCAAGATTTTCTATTTTTTTTTTTTTAATTCCTTTGGTAACAACCTCCCTACGACCCACATAACATCCAGACAATCCTTATCATTTGGAACTGAGGTGAGAAGCCTCATTTCAGACAAGTAGTGATAAGTATGGTAAGCCTGATATCACATCATGTAAGGATAAATGTCATTTAAATGTAAATTTTTAGTTAAGGTGACTGTAATTACATACATGTGTCTTCTATGCTAACTATAATACCGCAGAAATATCATAAAAACACAAAGAATGAGTGAACAACAGTGAAGAGAAGAAAATGGCATTCACAGCTGATGTGGTGTTACCCACAGAACAGAAAATGCAACAAGCTTAAGAAAGAAGTGGATGGAGCAAGCTGGTGGATCTAATCAGCTGGGGGTGGTGGGTAACTTCGGGCACCAGTAGGGGGCTCCACTGGATGCTGTGTTCAAATGAAAGCCTGATACTTGGCTTTGAACAGAAGCCAGCGTCTATGCCAACATCCTTTGAGGCGATATCCTAAGTACAAACACATGGCTCTGCATTCTCCCAGGTCTGTGCTTGCGTGTTGAACAATGCCTTCTAAGGGATAGAACAAGAGGCTCAATGGAGAAATAGGTTGACCCAACATTGTGAAATTTACGAATAGCCATAAATGAAAGACAAAAAGCTTCAAAATTGTGGTTAATAAACTTCTGAGGAGTCAAATTCAGTCTCCATGTTGGATATTTGTATGGGCCAGCAACTAAGAATACTTTAAAAGAGTTACTGAAAAAAGAGCAGGTTTTTCATTAATTTCTAGACACTTAGAAATTAACTGAAAATGAAATTCATTCTCCATTAATAGTTTTATTGGAATGCATCCACACCCAATTGCTTGCATATCATTTATGACCACGTTAGCAGTTTAACAGCAGAGACCAACTCTATGGCCTGCAATCTAATGTATTTACAGGAAGCATTTTCTCATGGCTGTTCTATAATAAAGCAAGGCATAATGGAAAGAAGAAAACACCAGCAAAATTAGATGTCAGAGTAGAGAGTTGCTATCAAAGTTTTGAGAAATAGAATGATTCATAAATTAGAATTCTACAGATAAAGAAATTACAGTCAAATATAAAGGAGAATAAATGTGTTTTCCAGCACAAGGACTCAAAGTTTATCTTCTGTGATTCATTCTTCAGATCTTACTTGAGGATTTATTCTAGTAAACTGAAGGGGGGAAATAGGAAAACACGAGATTCTTGAAATAGTGGTTGCAGTCGAGAACACCAGGAAAACATTAAGGATTTCAGTTGTGTATAAACCTAAGGGAAAAATGAAATATGAAATTCAAAAAAATGAAAATCCACTAACTCAGTCTAATATAAAAACTAAAATATAAAAAATTATAAACCATGAATGCTTGGTAGGAAAATTTTCCTTTGAACTGCTTAGGAGTGTAAGTACTTAAGTCATAAAAATGGAGATGTACTCACAGAACACTATCTGCTTAAGAAATAAAGGGCAGAAAGTCACAATAGTCAGAATAATATAAATGCTTTACTTGCATTCACCCTTTGCAGCCAGCCTAGAAGCAAACCAGGGAATGTCCTGGCTCATTCTCAGTGCAGAGCATAACAGTTAACCTTGAAAATGTGAAAATAAGAGTTTTGCTGATTGTAGGAGGGGGAGATTGGAGAGAAGGTCAGGGGACAGCTAGCCTCCAGAATGGAGATGCTGGCCAGTACACAGAATGGAATCAAGATCCTCATTAAAAACTGGAAAACACCCAAGTAAAAAATTTAAATGGGGATTACAGACTCTAATGTCCAGGACATATGAATGTAAGCAACACATCCAAGAAAATATGTGCTGGGCTTTTAATATCTCAAGGCACTGACCTAAAATGTTTTTCCAGACATCACAATGGCCACAGAACACCCAGGCAAGAGGAATCTAACTCTTGGATGCTGTTTTTATAATCTTCTCTTTAAGGTTCAAAATAAACCAGAGAACAAAGATAACAGAGGAATATTAGGAGAAAGAAAAGGAAGAGAAGTAGTAATGGAATCAAATACCTTGGAGGGCAAGTTCTCATTCTTGTTGACAAATCAAGGAGACTGGCTTTGGAATATTGGAGGCATAGCCTACGACAGCCAACAGCAGAAGTCACGGAGCCCACCCCCGGGTGAGGAAGACATGGGCTTGAGGACCAGTAGTCCTCTTACCTTCTTTTTTTTTTTTTTTTTTTTAATGTTCTAAAAATATTTGCTGGCAGAATAGCAAAATTATTTTTAACATATGGGAAATTTTATCTCTAGAGAATATTTATCTGATTTTGTAAGTTAAAGTACAACACAATCCCATTCCCAAGTACTGTGAGGGCAAACTTGGGATGCTGAGTCATGTGAAAAAACCTGAAATGCAGAGGGCAGGATGGTGGGTCTGATGGGGCCGAGGCTCAAACTGCTGAAAGACCAACACTGAGATTTCTTCCTGAGAAACCAAATATTCTGTCTGGGAAAGCACTATGCTAAGATATTGATGGCAAGGATTTACTTTTTAAATAGCAATTCCAAGTAATGTGACCAATAACAAGGGTGAAAGAAAACATCAGAGAAGAGATTTTCAGCATCTCTCTGGACAGGTCAAGGTTAGCAGTGATGGGCTCCATGGGCCAAGAATGGACCAGGGGACACCAGCAATTATTAGTGGTATTAAGGCACGTCAGGGGAGAGAGGACGTTCTCACAGTAGTGGCTTGGAGGCCTAAGGTCTTGTTCATTCAGAATGACTCATGTTTATCAGTTAGACTTCTGAAAATGTGGTCAGCAGGATATAATTACACAAATATCAATTACAGAACAGCAAATCCAAAAACAATGGATGGCTGATGAATAGTTTCACTAGGGCCACTACCTCCAAGACAGAAAATGTGTATTGTCTATCATACAAAGCTCTTCTCTTTTATGCAACCCTCTTTTCAATAGATACCACCCCCATCCCCCAGGAAAGAATTTAAATTTGTTTCCTTGAAAGAAATTATTTTAAAGCTATCTTCATAAGTTACTGCAGGGCACTTGCTTGGGGGGAAACGTGCACTTGCACAGAATCAACCAGCAGTGAAAGGCACACTAGAAAGTGAGCTAGACTTGGGTCTTAGAATCGGTGTCTGACTCAATTTGGCCACCTCTGGTTTCTGTATCGGCCACAAGCTAATAATACCTATTTGCAACTTAATGGAATTAGCAAGCACGTGGACATTGATGCATGTTTATTTAACACACAAGTCTGCTGTTTGGATCAGGATGGACTGATACAGGTTGACTTGTGTCTGCTGCGTAGATGGTTCCTACTTCTCACTCAAGAAGCAAGTGAACCCAGGCATGCCTTGCCCTGTGAAAGGATTCTTCTTATAGCTCAGAGTCTTTCTTGTGCCATGTCCAGTCTAATAATAAGCCCAAAGAAAGGCTAGAGATTTAAAAAAATAAATAAAACACTAGCAGACATAACTTTGAGGGTTTTTTTTAGCACTTCCATCTCCGGTTACATCACCTATCTCTCCACACATGCTGTCTACTTTATCCACTGGAGCCCTTCGTCTATCAATCATAGTTTAAAAAATTTCCTGACCATTCCCACACCTCTGTCCTGCCTGGTTCTGATGCTTGCTTGCTCTGTCCCTTGAAAACGTGCCTTTTGCCTTTAGGTATGCTTTGCGTGTTTTTCTTGGTAAGGGAACCAGATGCACCAAGTAAAAAGAACTGCTCTAGAAAGGTATTTTGTGAGGAGGTGGAGACAGGAGGGGGCAAGAAAGCATTCTGTGACCCTGTGATTAGGTCCCATGCTTTTTGTTATTCTATGCTCTTGGACTATCAAGTTCAGATGTCCCCAACCTGTTTTGCTTCTATACGCCCTTTGGTGGGTCCAGCTGGCTCGAGTAGGTGGGAGCATTCCCACCTATTTCCCTTCCTTCCCATAGAGAGCTAGAGCTAGCTGGATCAGGGCATTTCTTTGCTCCAGGTTAGCCTCTCCTAGTCCTGCTGTAATTTAGGATCAGATTAATTAGTTTCCCCCAGGGTAGGCCCTTCTAAGAACAGAGTACTCAGGAGTACTTCAAAGTGGTTCCTTTCCCCTATCCCTGCTAGCTAGAAGGAGAACAGGACTTTTCTCCCATTTTCTCATGAGCTCAGTGGATGTAGATCTCACAACATGGTCAAGGTCCCCCTATCATGGGATCCTCCTGGGGAGTTTTTAACACTCAGATCTGTTCACAGTCAGCCTCCAGCAGGTCAACCACGGTTTGGGTTCTCCTCTTAGAGTATGCTCTGGTAAAGCCACAGCACCTTGTTCTTACCTGCCTCTCTCTAATCTGGGAAACAGTGGTTTGTCCTGCATCTCCCCACCTACCAAGTCCGAGAAAAGCTGTTGGTTTTTGGTCTATTCACTTTACACATTTTGGGAAGGACTGGAGCCTTCAAATGTCTTTCCATATGGAACAGGACAAACCTGATTGCACTAACCTAACGTCCAATCTTAGATGAGCCATGCGGGTTTCCACAGCTCACATGGGTTTGACGCTGTTTCCCAAGGCCACCAGAGAGTCAGGAAGAGGTGGAAGTGAATGGAGCAACTTTTTGGCATTTTATTATGACTGCTAGGGTTGCCCTTAGCTCTTGGGGTTGGTTTTTTAATAAATGCTCCTCAGATTGTTACAAGTCTTTGGTTAATTTCAGAGTTCTGGAGAAGCTGGTTCTCTTTGGTTTTAATCTTATAAAATCATGTTTTGGAAGATGTGGTTTTTGAAGGTCCCTACTGCACCATTTTAAAAGTGCTTCATTAGTAGATATTTAAAATATGACTACTCTGGTCCTTTTCCCTCCTGAGAATAATATTTAATGGAAATTTAAGATTAATATTCAGACATGGTCCTAGATCTTACCCTTTCTAGCAGTTCTTACAAAGGTATTCTGTATTAACCAAAGATAAAAATTAATAATTTTTTAAGTTTAGAGGTGGGGGCAGAGAAAAAAATCCCAAACAGGTTCTCACACTGTAAGCACTGAACACCATGTAGGGCTCGAACTTAGGAAACACAAAATCATGACCTGAGCCAAGATTCAAGAGTTGGATGCTTAAAGGTCTGAGCCATCCAGGAGCCCTGAAAGTTCACATTTCTTAAAAAATATTTCAATAGAAACATCATTCTAAAAATAAAGAAACCAAACAATTCTTCAGCACCAGCTGTTTTTTGTTACTTCCTAATATAAGGTAGCAAATACTCTATCCATTGTATAGCATGTATTTATTGAGTACCTACTTTGTGCAAACTACAAAATAAGTTGTAAGATATGGTATTAATATTCAAGATACTCTTAACTCATGTTGTTACATGACTTGTCTGCCAAAAAATAGGAGTTCACATTTAAAATGACAACAATAAGGAACAAATCAGGGTTATGAAATTTAAGCACAATATTTAAAATGGGTATTGGCAAAGACTCAGCTAGAGGAACTGGAGAGAAACTCCATGCTGATGAAGAGTTAGGATTCCCAAGGTCATTTCAAATGTTAACATTTAAGGAAAAGACTTCTCCAATTCAAAGTTCTGCTACCTTTTCATAAATCTAGGGGCCTCACATATGTGGATAGGTTTCTGTTCATGTTCTTTTGGTAATATATGGTCCTAAAATCAGATATAAGTTTTATATAAGTTATTTCTATACCCAACATGGGGCTCCAACTCAAAACCCTGATATGAAGTCACATGGTTCTCTGAGTGAGCCAGCCAGGCACCTCTATACCTTATGTTTTAACTAGCAGGTGTCTTAAGACTTCTAGGTTATTCTAAAAGACATCCTTGGTGGGGGGGGGGGGGGTGCCTGGCTGGCTCAGGTGGTTAAGTGTCCAACTTTGGCTCAGGTCATGATCTCACAGTTTGTGGGTTTGAGCCCTGTGTCAGGCTCTGTGCTGACAGCTCAAAGCCTGCAGCCTGCTTTTGACTGTCTCCTTCTCTGCCCCTTCGCCACTCATGTTCTCTCTCAAAAATAAACATCAAAATAATTAAATGATATCCTTGGACAGTTTTGGTCTCTTACATTTTCATATATTATCAGACCCCACCACTCATTTGCATGCACACAAACACATATGCACAGATGTGATTTTAATCAGATTGCTTGAATCTACTATAGAGAAATGGCATTTATCTGGATTAGATTCTCAAATGGAAAACCCATGAATCATGATCCCTACCTTTCTACTCTACACAGAAATGAATCTCAGATTATTGGTTTAAATGTTAAAGTATAAACTATTTAGATATATGGAAGGTGGGGAGAGAACGATCTTCATGATGTGATTACATGAAGTAATTTCCTCAGTTTCTTTCATCTGATATCTGACCCACTACTGGCTAACCCTCTAATTCGGTTTCTACATGAAGCTTGTCTGAGAGGTTAAATATCTTCCTGGATTCCCACTCTTTGAGTAGGTGACAGAAAAACACACTCAACTAGCAGCCATGTATTTGAGGGTTAACCCAGGTTCTTCTGAATCAAATATCCAACTAAAAACAGTAAGAAATAAATGATAGTAAACATTTACTGAATTATGTCCTTGACATTGTACGAAAAGTCTTTAAATCCACATGACATACTAGGACTCTACCTTCTCATTTAAAGACAAGGAGTCTAATAGCTTAAGAGGCAGTTGAGTGTATTGGTGAAGTACATGGGCTCTAGGCCAAACTTCCTGGCTCTGGTATTTTATTGTGTGTCTGGGGGAAGGTAATTAATGAAACCAGTGAGAAGGAGGTAGTATTTAAACTATCAGGTTTTATTTTTTTAGTATATGAGAAAATTAACTTTTGGTCAAGTGGTATTTACAAGGGTTTTCACTATTTTACAACTGTCTTAATTTTGTGTTAAAAGCATTTAATTACCATCATTCTACATTCTTCAAATAAAGTATCTTCTTGTTTATTTATTTATTTATTTTTTTGCTGGAATTAACTATAGAGGGACTACAATTCACCTATTCTCTAAATGTTGCACACAGCTAATTTTATTAAGGCTAAGAACCCACTAACGCTCCTTATACTAGTTTATGGACACTATGGTTTATTTAACTCTATGTTAGGTCTTTTAAAAAGGCCATATTTGGGGGTGCCTGGGTGGCTTAGTCGGTTAAGCGTCCGACTTTCGCTTAGGTCATGATCTCGCGGTTCGTGGGTTCGAGCCCCGCGTCGGGCTCTGTGCTGACTGCCAGCTCGGAGCCTGGAGCCTGTTTCAGAGTCTGTGTCTCCCTCTCTCTCTGACCCTCCCCTGCTCACGCTGTCTCTCTCTCTCCTAGAAATAAATAAAAAAGCATTAAAAAAAATTTAAAAAAAAATAAATAAAAAGGCCATATTTGTATTTGGTTTCCTGAGTAGAATTATATAGTTTTACTTCTTAATATATCATTGCTAATAGGCACAAATCCATGAAGACAAACACATGCACACACAAACTATTAATGCTGTAGGCTTCTTTAGGGTTATCAAGAGGAGAAAGAAGTTCATGTTATAATATTACCTTTTAAATAGATCCCATGTGTATCAAATAGAGACATTATAGTGCAATTTCAAGGCTCAAATTAATGTCAGAACCATGATGATCATGACATCTAGTTAATATGGGTAAGAGTATCTTTTTTAATTTTAGAGAACTCCCACATCCTATTAGGCTGTTAAGTTTCATCTTCCCTTCTACCTTATAATATCAACACAAAGAGGCAGGAAATTTTATTCCATTCTGCAAGTGAGAGTATGAAAAATGAGAAGTTTACTTAACTTGAGCGAATTCTTTGAGTGTACACACTTGAGACTGAAAAACCCATCGTTCCCCCCCTCCCCCTCCGCACCACTATGGCAAACCATATGCTGGACTGTGTCATACAATCAGAGATCTCAGATCATGATGGGGATACTTGGATAACGACAAGAGTTTTTAAATACTAGTGAAAAGAACTGGATTTTATCTTTAAACTCATTAAAACTCATTTCTTGCTCCTAACTCCATAAGACTGAAAAGTTTATGAATACTGGTAAGATATTTTGACAGACAATATTACCGTTAGTCTCTACCCCATTATAAAAGAACACTTCGTTTTAAAGACACACACACAGTAGAAAAAGAGAGGATTGCAACACGTTCATTAGCTGGTGTATTCTCCGGTTACTGTTTTCTTGAAACCACAGTTTAGCTACTTGGGTAAGCAATTCACAGTATTCTTAATGTAGTTCATATTATGGCAAAATCAAGAGAATTTAGAGACAAAGTAGGTAGCAGCTTATAGAGACTGATAATTAAGAAAATGGGAAGCATCTGACCAACGTGAAGGCTTTATAAATAAGAAAGGTCCTAAGAAAAGCATGTTGAGAGTTAAAATTTGTATACGAAAATTTGAAAGAAATGGAAATTACTACATCTAGGGATTACAGCCTAGAGAGTAGATACTCATTTGGTAAAAAGAAACTTGTTACTCAAATTATTCAAGGGCATCATAAATAATAGTAAGCAGAAAGGTTTACAGAAGAGAAATCCATACACAATTAACAGAAGAATGCGAGTGCAGGATATTTTGTTATTTCTATGAGGTCCAATGGTGACAAACCATGGATTGATCCACCGAGGTATGGTTAGCAGGGTATGACTGAGAACATGTGAAGTGGTCTCCCTCCAGGGTATTATTCGCAGGTCAAATGTGGTAACATTAGTAAATGACTAACCTGCAAAAGAGGTCTTGTAACTAATTAGGACTGAAAATAATCCCCTCTTAAGTCATATTTACCAGCATATACCCCACTGTAATATTAGTAATTGACAGGTCATTTCCAATATCAAAGCCCACAAAGATGAGGCTTTGTTAGGGACCTAATGACAGAGAATGTTAAAGCAGCTGGGTGGACAGTGGGTGTGGATGGACTAGGCTAGGGAATGAGGGTGGCAGGGAATGGACTGTGTGCACCTTATCCCAATAACCAGATTGGATAGGCTTTTCCAGAGGAGAAAAAAAATGCAAGACAACAAGAAAACACATGTCACAGCTGACAATTTTGTCTAAGTCCATCACCCGGTCAACAAAGGAAAAATAAGGACATTCCTGCTGTATCTGTCAAGAGACTTCTTACTCAGCATAAAGTCTAGATGTCACAGCAATGCCGACCACCTCCGAAGAGGTGGCCAGAGAACATGTAATGCATCTAATTCCCATCTGGCTGCACCTAAGTATCAATGTGGCCCCTAAAAGAAGATTCATCGAGTTTCCTAATGAGGTCACATATGAACATTCTAAGTTACTTAATCACTTTTAGTATTCATTATATTTGCCCATGGTCTAAGAACAGGCAATAAAGGAAGTCAACATACTTCACATATACTTGTTTAAACAAAGTTCAAATTTCTTCTATGACCAGACTGTTCTATATGATCAAAGTGATATCTGTGATGTTGACGGTATTGTGCCACTGTTTCAACACTACAGTCAGAATTGAAGTCAGAGCTCTAGATATTTCTATTCATTCAAATATCAGAGAGTAACAATATGTATCTTTAATGCCACTGCATAGGTTTAGCATCAGATGCCTGTAATTTTAATTTGAGGGGCTATGGGAGAAAAATAAACTAAAAATGGGTCTTGCTAAAATAGCATGAAGTGCCAGGAACTCTTTATCCCTCACCCTCTTCTCCACCTAGATTCTGCAAAGGGTATAAAGCTAACTATATACCCTTTGGCCAGTTCTGGAAATGAAGCAGAGAACAAGGGAATACAGACTATGGGGGTGAACATGGCTTTATTTACCCCCAATTCTGCTTTCTGTCACTTATAGAAGTTAGAAAACTTCTTGTGTCCCCATAACAAGGGCTCCATTCTCCTATCCACATGCTTCTGCCTGCAGCCCCTTCCCTGGGCCACCTACACTGCTAAACCCTTGGTGATGAAATTTTGATCTTTCACCTCATTAAGAAATACCTCATTTTGACTTAGTTGGTTCTGCAAACCTGTGCATCTTGGTTCTCCTATTAATCCTTCCTCAACGTTCAATTAGATAGGTTTATTTAGAAGTCATCTTCCATTTCCAACCTGAATACTCCATTCTAACTCTAAACTTTCCACCTGCAGCTTCTTCCCCCACCAGCTCCCTGGGCTTGCACTCTGCTGCTGGTTCCTGGTGCTCTCAGCACCACAGCAGTGCACGACGGAGGAGAGAGGAAGACTGACTGATAGGGGAAAGGGAAAGGAAAGAAGGGGAGGAAAAGGGAACAGAACAGCCAATGGTAAAATGCCCGTGTTGGTAACTATCAGTTGTAGAGACAGTGGGATCATACCAACCTTGTGATGGAAATGAAGAACCAGTGATGTGCCAACCTGGAGGCTTACTTGGTGAGAAACAAGCTCTAGATACATACATGCTTTGCAGGGCCAGAACGAACTACAAGGATCTTTTAATGGAAAACTTACACAGGTGTGCACGCATGTGCACCACAAGGTGATGCACATGGTTTCCAAAGCTAATTAGACTTAAAGAGGCAAAAGGAAAAAAAAAAAACAAAAACCCTCCTCTGATTAGGGCAGGGGAGTTAACTGCTTTCTCTGTAGGAGCTTTTTAATGGAGAACCTTTTCAAGACCACAAGCTTTACCACCTACTGGATTAGAGAGTCTGGAAATTCGCTGTTCTTATGCGAAATCTAAATATACAACTTCTATCTTGACATGCATCAGGTCGACAAAACCGAATAGTAAGATTTTAGTTAAGCTCAAGATTATGTAGAAATATTTGTATATTTTATAAGTTTTAATAGCTATTTTAATAGCTTTACTTTTAAGTATTTTGGGGAAGTGTAGGTTGCCAAAGCATGGTTTTCAAAGAGAAGAGGTAGTCTATTTCTCCTTGGGGCCTCTTTGTTATGGGGAGAACTGAAAAATGCTGTATGACAAGATAACAAATACTCCCAAGAAAAGACATTGACATGATCGAATCACCCAATGAGGAACACAATGTGTCAGGGGACACCCTCTTTCCAATCGCTATTACGGGATGCGGTTGCTATGGGAATGAGCAGGCTAGAACGGATTGCTCTTGGGGGTGGAGATGAGGCACCACTCGATCTACTCTGGCAAGGTCAGTGGGTAATACATATTGGCAAAGCCACTAGGGAAAACAGTACGCAAGTTTCTAAAAAAACAAATAACACCTATCATAAAGAGAGCTACCATAGGATCCAGCAATTTCACTTGTGGGCATTTAGGTGAAGAAGATACATACACTTCTATGTTCACTGCAGCATTGTTTATAATACCTAAGACATGGAAGTAACCTAAGCATCTACTGACAGATGGATGAAGAATACACAATAGCATGTGTAATACACACACACACACACACACACACACACACACACACACAGAGATTACTATTCATCCATAGAAAGTGAAATCTTGCCATTTTCAACATGGACTTGAAAGATAGGTTTAGTGAAAGGAGTCCAAGAAAAATGCTACATATTATTTACAAGTGGGATTTTAAAAAATCCAGACTCAGATACAGAAAACAGATTGGTGTCTGTCCCCGGAGAAGGAGGTGGCAAGGTGGCAAAGAAGGTGAAGGAAGCAAGAGGTACAGGCTTCCACCTATAAAAGGTCATAGGATTTAATGTATAGCATGAGAAATATAGTCGGTCGTACTTCCTAACTTTGCGTGGTGACAGGTCTAGATTTATTGTGGTCATCTGTTGGCAATGTGTACCAATACAAATGTAGAACCACTACGCCCTACACCCGAAACTAACAGTGTTGTATGTCAATTATATTTTAAGAAAATGAACTTCACATTAGGGGAGAAAAAGTGACAAAAGGGAGAATAAAAGCTACCTCAAAGCTATAAATGCATTATCCCAAAGTCCTTGAAGTACATGTTTTTATTTAGCTCCTTGACTTAAGATCAAGCACAGCTTATTCACAAGGACTAATTCAAATATAATAAAATAGGGACCTCATGTTTTAAATTTCCTATTACAATATGCAACTCTAATAGCTTAATATAGCCTCAACCAAAATAGCCTAACCCATCTGCCTTCATCATAAGCATACAGATATGAAAAAGCTAGACAGAAAAACAATGCTTTGAGTGCCAAGTATTAAACATTATTTTTATTTTTTTTTTATTTTTTTAATGTTTTATTTATCTTTAGGAGAGAGAGACAGTGTGAACAGGGGAGGGTCAGAGAGAGAGGGAATCACAGAATGAAACAGGCTCCAGGCTCTGAGCTGGCAGTCAGCACAGAGCCCGATGTGGGGCTCGAACCCACGAACCGCGAGATCATGACCTAAGCGAAAGTTGGACGCTTAACCGACTAAGCCACCCAGGCGCCCCTTAAACATTATTTTTAAAAAGTTAATTTTTGAAGGATAGAACCACACAGCAAGAGCCAAGGGAGGAGCAGATAAAGAGAGGGAGACACAGAATCTGAACCAGGCTCCAGGCTCCAAGCTGTAGGCACAGAGCCTGAACCCGGGCTCAAACCCACCAACTGTGAGATCATGACCTGAACTGAAGTCAGATGCTCAACCTGCTGAGCTACCCAGGTGCCCCACCAGGTACTGAAATGTTAAATGTACCAAGTATCTATTATGTGGTAAGACATAATCCTATCCATTTGTATTTGTCACAGTCTATCAGCCATGGAGATCCCGTCCATTCAAGAGCTTAGAACCTAACTGAGGAAACCTGACCCCAGATCTGGATAAGATGACATTTTGAAATAACCCCTAAGTATGAAGTCCAACACCAGTTAAGAAAATAGAAAGGCTTTTCGGTTTGGGTTTGGACATGATGGGATTCACAATGTGGTAGAAATTTGTGTTCACAAATGGGTCTATATATTGGATTTAGAAAATCCATTACCAAATATTTGACAATTTTGATACATTTAAATAGCATTTGTACAGAATAGGAGTATAGAGCTTTGTGTAACCTACTAACATTGACTGCCTGTTCTAGATTAATAAAGCATATAATTAGATAGCAGCTTATTTAAACATCCATTTTAACACTGATTAATGGACTTAACTCCTGTAACTAGCACATCGCAAGAATGTTTGAAAGAGATCAATAAAACCAGGGTTGGGGGATGCAAGTAAAATGAGTCATGATTTACAAAATTACAGACCCTTCAGGGGCAGAACTCATTATATAAGAATTATCTGCTTTTGAGGAAGTGTTAATATGGATGATGTTCTTTTTTGCATTTTTGGACCTTACCTCTCAAAGTTAAATTGCTAATACTGATTATTGTGCTAAAATTTACTTTGCCATCTATCCATCCACACTGAAGCTGAAAGCTGATTACATACTTGAACTTACCCAGGTGTCAAGTCATAGTTTCTACTCTTTTTATTTAAAATAGACTTTTGGGGAATGGGGGTCCATCGGATGAGCATCTGACTTTTGCTCAGGTCATCATCCCAGTTTGTGGGTTCAAGCCCTATGTCAGGCTTTAGCACTGATCGTGCTTCAGATTCTGTCTCCCTCTCTCTCTGGCCCTCCTCCAGTCTCTTGGTCTCAAAAAAAATTTTTTTTAAATAAACTTTGACAATTACTTTTTGAGATAGAGCAATGTATGTGCATATGTAAATATATATGTTCAGTTGTGCATGTGCATACATTGTTTCATGCTTTAGTTACTATGTTTTGAAACAGACGAAACAAATTCAAAAGGTCTTTGATTTTATCAAGTCTAAAAATATTAAAAACATTGCTTTAGAAAACCCAATTAACTTCACTGGTTGATCCTATTAAATCCTACCATACTCAAAACAGTCTAAAAAGTCTTGCTTATACAGCTTCTTTTCAGGGACTCTTTGTTCCTTGAGTGATAGGTACAGAAGGTATTTAACTAGAGTTGTGTGTTCCCAATTAAAGAATCAAAATGAGTAATATCTCCATTGAAGTCCAGTCCTTAGGCTATAAAGTTCTATGGATTTTGACTGATGCATAAGTTTGGAATCATTTTGAAGGGGATCTATTCTCATTGCTTCAGAATTAAACATTAAGAAGTCTGGTGCTTCTGTTCTCGAATATTCACCATGACTTCGGTTCCTTCTAACCCTCTATTGTTCCTGAATACACGTAACAGATTAGGAATGTGGAGATTCACAGATTTACCCTCTACATCCTCATACTCAGGGATGTATTGCCTCACTCAACTCAACAAATAAAGGAAAAATGAAGGGGGGAAGGAAAGAGAACCATCCAACCAGGACCACATTAAATCAAATAGGAGAAATAGAGAAAAAAGGACCAGAAATAGAAAATAATGAAACTTAGAATCAAAGCGCTTGTAAAAAATTAGAATAGTACATTGGCAGAGAAGTTCTATACATTTACATTAAAGAGAAAGGGACAGATTCAAGCACTTTGTGAAAGTTTTGCAACCTGGTTTCCTATTTTTTTTAACTTGATATTAAGCAGTTGAGTTTCTGGCAAATATCGTTCTCCTGGTCATCCTTCCATTAATCAAGTTGTTTGTAATGTATTAATATTTTAGAATATTCCTTTTAATCCAAATATTGGTTTTAAATCAAGAGACAAAAATTCCCAAATGTGGAAATTAGATTATCATCTTATATCCAACCAAATTAAATTCAGTGTTATTGCTGTGAAGGGAGAACAGAGTCTCTCAAGTCAAAAACACTGTATTTGGAAGGTTTTGGGTTTCTATTACCTTGCTTTAGATAAATCTTTAGATAAAACATTAAAATATACACTGCAACAGAAACAAGGATAAACAGAAGGATAAAGTCCTCTAACTCTACAAGAAAAACTGCAGCAGTGCCTTTAAAATAAACAGATTTAAATTTGTTTAGCATTTATAATATTTAAAAATTAGAAGATAAAAGTATTAAATGCCTACTTTTAGGTTTTATTAAATAGCAATCTCAATGCTGCATTTTCAATATCTTCAGCATTATAGACCTACAATTCCTGTATGCCTTTTATAGTATCTAATTGGCTGTGGGTTTATTTTTGGTTTGGTTTTTCTTAGTTTTGTATTTTATTTTCTTAGCCCTCAGGTAATTTTCCAGAGAATCCTCTATTGATTGTTTAGGAAGGTAATAGGAAATTACCTTAGGAGATCTGATGTACCATCAGTGAGAAGTCTAAGTTCAGTTCACAAAGCCCCCGTGCTATAGAATACTCTAAGTGTATCCAAGAAAGTCTGCAGAGTTTTATTGTCTCTGCAAGTTTGTGTGAAAATAATCCATTTCTCATGTATTTATGTTGAGTTCAAAATATTAGAAGAAATAGGAGTTACGTTCAGATAAATAAATTTTGGAATTGGTAACTGTGGAGACTGGGGATTAGAAGTGGGGCTATTTACCGTGCCAGGAAAATTCCACTGTATACCTAGGAAAGAAAAGGAAACTTCTGTCTCTATCATAAGCAAATAAATATTCTGTGAAGGGTCTCCTAATGAAAACTGAAAGTTATCCTTCAAATTTCCATCTCCTCTTAATTTCTCAATTATACATACATATACATATATATATATTTAATTTTATCAGGCCAGAAGTATTATTTTGTTCCAATAATTTAGTTTTTTGGTGATTTGTACATGTGATTTTATCTGTTTGGGCTTCACAATAATACCACTAATTTTCTATCAGAAAAAATAGATTTTCTTCTTTTATAGTTGTCAAGTTGGTTTCCATATAACACCCAGTGATCATCCCAAGTGCCCTCCTCCATGCCCATCACCCCACTTCCCCTCTCCCCCAACCCCATCAGCCCTCAGTTTGTTCTCAGCATTCAAGAGTCTCTCATGTTTTGCCTCCCTCCCTCTCCCCAATTATTTTTCCCCTTCTCCTCCCCCATGGTCCTCCATTAAGTTTCTCCTAATCCACCTATACGTGAAAAACATATGGTATCTTTCTCTGCCCAACTTATTTTGCTCAGCATAACACCCTCAAGTTCCATCCACGTTGCTACACATGGCCAGATTTCATTCTTTCTCATTGCCATGTAGTATTCCATTGTATAGATAAACCACACCTTCTTGATCTATTCGTCAGGTGATGGACACTTGGGCTCTTTCCATGATTTGACTATTGTTCAAAGTGCTATCAACATGGGGGTACATGTGACCCTACGGATCAGCACTTCTGTATCCTGTGGGTAAATTCCTAGCAGTGCTATTGATGAGTCATAAGCGGGTTCTATTGTTAATCTTGAGGAATCTCCACACTGTTTTCCAGAGTGGCTGCACCCGTTTACATTCCCACCAACAGTGTAGGAGGGCACAACTTAATGAGTATAGTGGTGGCCATATCGTTTAAATATTTCCATCTACTTTTGAAACCATACACATCAACAAAGAAATAGAATTTGACTCCTATCAAGTTTATAGAGTAACGAAGATCATAGGACTTTAAGCTTCCATACATCAATCACTGGTGAAACCAACTTGTGGACCAGCAGAGCAGCCCCTTAGAGAATCTGACAGCCCACAGAGGAGACTGGCAAGCCTGGGTGATCTGGCGTTTGCACTCAGGTTATTCCCCAATCCATGTGGGAAATGCTAAGGTGCATTTCAACTTTGGAGGTTCAGAACAGTAGCTATTAGGAAACTAATAGACTTGGGCAAGAAGCATGTGAGCTCAAGAGGACAATGTTGTGAAGGAGACACCTGGACAGTGAGGTCTCTATTTTGGATGAGGGAGGTAACAGAAACAAAGGGTTCTACTGATACTAGTATTAGAGATTAAAATGACAAACATCATTTATAAAGAAACTGTGCATCTTCCTAGGAACAAACATGGTAATAAGAGAACCAAGAACCAAACTAAGCATTTGACCTATTCTGTCTCCCATGGATTTCTTGCTAATCCAGACAACAAAAAGCCAACACAAATACGTGTAAAGAAGATTCAAGCATCATTAAAAGGTACAATAAGACAGTAGAATAAGTTTTTCTCCGTGCAATTAGCACAACTGCATATTCACACAAAATACCTAAGTGCTCATTACACTTAGACTACTGCATAGTCCCAGCTAAATATGCTACAACTGTTAACATTTTTCCATGTAAGATACACAGTATTCTTTCTCTAGATTAAAAAGAATTGAAAAGTATATAAGAGGAATTTTTAATAAGTAGGAATGAAGTTAAAGTACAATCAGCTAAGTATATTGTTTTACAGGTTTATAAGAATCAGATAAAGAGTCTGAAGTGTAACAATATATTTTGCCCTCGTGCCATTGGTCAAAATGCCTTGAGAGAATGGTTACAACCTTACTCTAAAGTGCACTAGCAATAGGAAGAGATAAAACATAGGTGATGCGGTACAGGAGAAAAATCTGAAGATGCCAGAGAACAAAGAGATCTAACTAAGAGTTCAATAAGGGACACTGAACACAGAAGGAGAGCCAGGAAATAGAAGCCAAGTAACAGGTTTAAAATGACCATGTCAGGGGTGGAATGTGTGTGGGGAGAGGGGACTGAAATCGATAACAGAACATTAATGTTAAACACAGGAACTCAAGAAAGCCTTCCTTGAAGGGGATGATGGCTTGAACTCTCTAGTTTCTACTAGACAGTGACCTTCACATTATAAAAGATGGTTGGGCAAACATGGGCTAACCAACCTGAACCAAAGGAAAAAAATAATTGGAGATTTATTTATTTTATTTTTTCAAAATTAATATTTCTCTTCATTGGACAGTCTAGAATTAAGCTTGAAGAAGAAATACAACTCAACTACTCAAAAATAAATAGTTGAGCTTACTTTTTTCAACAAAAGGTATCCAATATATCAGCCAATTAAACATTCAGCTGAGTCTCAGGTATGGTACAGTGGACAAGACAGGGAGATTTGGCCCTCAAGGAGCTTACATTCTAATACGGAAAGTAAACAGCTGCAAGCTGGACAGATGCTAAAAATGAACATGAAAGGCACAAAGACTTTTAAAACCTGGGGGTTTGGGAAGCAAACATCTCTAACTTAGAAGACTTCTCACGGAGGTAATAGTAAACTAATCTGAGAATGCTAGATATTAACTAAGTCAGTAGTCCTCATGGTGGGGTTTTGGAAATTGATAGATTATTGGTTTCATAATTACTGGGAACTATTCCTGACATTGAGTGGATATAGCCAGGGAGAACGCGTATCTGCAATGGATGGGTTAGTCCCACACAAAGAAGAATTATTCGGTATCCTATACGACTTCTTTTTTTTTTTTAATGTTTTTTTTCTGAGAGAGAGAGGGGGGGGGCAGCATGAGCAGGGGAGGGTCAGAGAGAGAGACACACAGAATCTGAAACAGGCTCCAGGCTCTGAGCTGTCAGCACAGAGCCCGATGTGGGGCTCAAACCCACGAACCATGAGATCATGACCTGAGCCGAAGTCGGATGCTTAACCGGCTGAGCCACCCAGACGCCCCTCCTATACGACTTTTTAATGTCCTGTCTGGACATTTATGTAGGACCTGCAGCTCTCCTGAGAGAAAATCATTCATTTTTTTTTTCCTCTCAGGCCATCTGTTACCCTTATTTCAGTTAAGGTAATTTTGCGCTCTTGCTTTCCATAAACAAAAAAGGTATACGGTCTATTATAACTTACCCTAAAGCTTGCTTTCATCCTAGAGTCACACATACCTCTTTTAAAGTGAAAACAAATGGCAGGGGGGAAGAGTCAAAACGTATTGTAAGATTGGGAAAAAACAAAAATATAGATGGAGGAGAAACTAAGAGAAAACAAAACTAGCTCCCTGATTACTTGGTGTAGGAAGTCCAGGATGTCATTTAAAACTGGCAAACAGGATAGCTGAGTATAAAGAAAGGGAAATAGAAGGCTATACAAAGGTTTTGGTATAAAGGTAATCACTAAAATGAAAGTCATTCTTAAGGAGGAAACAATAAAATCCTAATATTTAAAAATCACAATGAAAATGACACGGCTCACAATGCAGAGACCACAGAGCACAGTATGTAGAATAACATAAAGTGGTGACAAATGGAGACCAAAGGTCAGCTGTACTGACAAAACCACACAGGCTGAGCTACCTACTGTTTTCTTACTACTGTATAGAAGAAAACTCACTTCTATTTTATATAAGACAGTTTATTTACAAACAGAATGGTTAAAAAATGAATCCTCAATGACATGCAAGACAAATGCAACCCAATTAGGTCACGGATATGGATATATGGAAGTTAGGATTCACAAAGAATAAAGTGAACTAAGTCAGACACCAAATTACACAGTAGTAAGCAAGATTCTCTATAAAATTCTATTCGACGAAAAAAGGAAACCAAGCGAAGTAACCTAATTATAGTCAACTTTTATACACCCCTCTCAATGCAAAGTAAGTCCTGTGGACACAAAATGCCTAAGAATGTAGAGGAGCCAAACAACATACTGAATGAGATATTTCTTGTGGATATTTTATTCAATACCTAATGTAAGATGTAGAGAAGCAACAGTAAAGTATATCAACACAGTAAAAGTAATAGAAGCATAATTTATTTTAGTAGAAAAAATTAGCATGCTGTTTCTTTGGGGAAGAATATATAAAATTTAAAAGTAAAAGAAGATACAGCTGCAGTAATACACCAGCAATAGCAAGGGAAAATGTGTATCAATACACTGTAAACTTAACATGGCAAATTTGGAAAGACCAAGAAGAAAGGTAGAAGTAAGGAGCCTAAAGAAGCTACTTTTCTCAGAAAATATAATTCACTCAACTTATACCCATAGAGACATCAATTTTAAATTGCAATTTTCTTAAGGAAATGGTAGAATTTATCTAGGAACTATATCCTGCCTACATACAGGCAAGGCACAGTCTTGTATTTTCATAGGGATATTACTGCTTCAAAACCCAGACAATCCTAAAGCCATTTAAAAGTCACAGCCAAGATCAGAACAGGGGTACCTATCATGGAGTTAATGGTGGTTCAGACAAGATATGTTCATGTTCTAATCCTAGAACCTGAAGTAGGACTTCATTTGGCAAAAGGGTCTATGTATGAATATGTAAAGAATTTTGAGATGAGGGTATCATTATAGATTACCCAGTAGATGCTGAAGATCATTCCAGGAGTTGGGAAAGGAGACAGGCATAGGGACATCAGACACACATAACAAGGGCAAGGGGTGAAGACAGAGCAGACAAAGGTGCAGCCTCAAGTGAAGAAATGCTGACCATCACCAGGGGCTGGAAGAGGCAAAGAACAGACCGTCTCCTAGAGCCTCTAGAGGGAACGCGACTCTGCCCACAGCCTGATTTGAAAACTCTGGTCTTCGGGCCTGTGGGCAGTTATTTCAGATTACTAAGCAGTGATATCAGGCCCAGCAAACCGATACGGTACTTAACCCTGATGGGTCAAGAAAAGGAGAATCACAGAAAAAAACCAGTGCAAAACTAGAGATCGTGTTGGAAGGACAACGTACCAGATGAAAAAGAAACACAATTGAGATTTATTCCAGGATTGCATGAACAGTTCAGTATTAGAAAATCCACTGATCCCTCTGTGAGATATAGAAGGAAAAACATCTTATCTAGTCATAGGTTTCTTTCCTTGAGCTTCTGAAAAAGCATTTAAAATTTCTGGATTAACAGGCTCAGTAAGATAGAAACCTATTTTGTAACGTGAAACAATATATTTCAAACCCTAGGATCAGCAGGACTCTCAAGTCAGGTCAAAGACAAGATGAAGTCAATTCATGATCTCTGTTTTAAATTACTTTTGGGGTATTATTCAATCCAATCTGAAAAAATAAAACTAGAAAAATAGGAGTAATAGATAGGAAGAGGTAAATATCAGGTTATTTGCAGACGATCTGATAAATTATATGGAGAAGCAAAAAATAAAATCGAAAACTACTTTGAAAAATAAGATATTTCAGTCTAGCAGCAAGTTAGCTCCCGAGGACCAGGAAAAGTCATGAAGAAATCCCCCCACGTTATTCATGGCCATAACACCAGTATCAAGTTTTTGTAGGTGTGTGGTTGCTGTTATTTTTATTGTTTTAAGCTACACAATTATAACGTGTGTTGAAAAAAAGTCAAAAGGAAAACTATTCTTTTTTTTTTTATTTTTTTAATGTTTTATTTATTTCTAGGAGAGAGAGAGAGAGACAGCGTGAGCAGGGGAGGGTCAGAGAGAGAGGGAGTCACAGACTGAAACAGGCTCCAGGCTCTGAGCTGGCAGTCAGCACAGAGCCCGACGCGGGGCTCGAACCCACGAACCGCGAGATCATGACCTAAGCGAAAGTCGGACGCTTAACCGACTAAGCCACCCAGGCGCCCCAAAAGGAAAACTATTCTTAAAAAGAATGAAGTAGAGAAAGGATAGTTTCCCCTACAGATTATACAGAAGCCCCATTATCTGAAATACTGTGATGTCAACACAAAGCTATTAATGGAGTCGAAGGAGTCCGGAGTAAGTCTCAGTGCAGGAAGAAATTTAGAGCATGGGAACAGGTCTTTTCATACATGGTTTTTAAAAACTTGATAGTATGTTACAAGATACATTTGGAACTATTCTCTATAGGATATACAAAATAAGTCCCAAATGGATCCAATATATAAAAATGAAAAAGCTACTAAAAGAAATTATATGTCAATGTGACAGACTCCTTTGTATCATCTTTATCATTTGTGAATGGGGAAGGCCTAGGTTTCTAGGACTCAAAATTAACTTTAAATTTTAATTCAGCCAAAACATCAGTCCATATTTAGAGGATGATGCACTACATGGCAAATGTCATGGACAGTGAAGATGACATCGTAGAAGTACAGAGACTTACTAGGCTTTCCATTTTCACCTAACATTGAAAATATCAAAAGTTAAAATATCATCTGATGAAATTACACTTATTTTCAATGATTCCCAAATAATAATAATCTTCTATCACATTTTGCCCCAATATTGAAAAGCTGAAGAGTGGAATTTCTTACTGGTATTATAGTAAGAAATCCAGGATACAAAGACCAAGCGCAAGACAGAGAAATTAACACTTAGAATTTACTGGTTATTTTGGCAAACATAATTGGGGACTAGGAATATTTTTAATGTTTAAAACTACTTTTTTTAGTCTTGTAAGCATACATAGACATACACTGCCATCATTACAAGTCATTTGTTTGCTACAGATTACTAGTTATGAGGATCAGTTAGGACTGGCTATAGTTAGGAATGTAGAAGGTATTTCCAGAATCAGCCTTTCACATGCAGATACTAATTATGCTAATGTAAAAATCAACTGATGTTTAAGTCAAGTAAAATTAAGACAAAGCAGGTCCTTTGAGCTGATTATAAAAGCACAGAAATTGCCCAGGTTTATTGGAAGTTACAATCCCTTGCCAAAACAAGTGACAAGGACAGAAACTCTTTAGTATGGTCCAGAACATTGGTTTCTTGTTTGGCACCTTAAACCTCTGAAGTAGAAGTGCTCTTCCATCCACTTGTTCAAAAATGGCAAAGTGGCAAACAACAGATCAGGTGGAAATTTAGCTGAGAGCACTGAAAAGCATCCGTAGCTATGTCAAATGATGTTTGAACACACATTCATTCTATGACTGATGAAAAAAGAAAAATAGGAGTTAAGCTGAAGATACTTAAGAGTTAAAACAGTCTGTATTTGTACTATTGGTAAGGATGCATAGCCTGTAATGGTGGCTGACCAGAGGGGAGTGGGGAAAAGTTAACAAAAATTAAATATGTATGAAGCAGTCAAAAAGGGAAAATTCAAATTCCAATCATGCCTATTGGGCTGACTACCTTTGAAAATATTTAGAAATGGTGAATATAGAAACATCAGTGTCAATGGCTTGTTTTTGCTATTCTTTCTTCAATGTTTGCTTAATGAAGCAGAAAAGTCTGCTTAAGTTTCTAAATTGTTGCCTGAACACCTTGATTTTCTTGCTTCTTTTCTGCATCCCTGGGGTATCTCAATTAAAGTGAGTAAAGGGGATGAAGCTCCCCAGTGAGGAACAGTATCAACCCCTATCACCAGCAAATGGGGGCTGAAATCATCTCCATTTCAACCCTCAGACAGGGGACGAGTACTCACACCTCTCTGAACGTTAGCTTCTTCATGTAAGACAGATGTTAATTGTACCAACTATATGCCTGAGTCAGTATCGCCTCAAGTTTTTAGGCACAGAAAAGCCAGCCTGTTCTGGCAGCCGGGGAGTGAGTGCTTGTGACTGGCTTACAGAAAGTTGTTCGGGACCTCAGGGATGAAACATGCCTCATCCAGCTCTACCAAAAGTAATTAAGCACAAAAAACATGTAAAAATGTCCCAGACTTCAGAAAAGAAGGCATACCACGCCTATAAATGCAGGGTGTGGACCGGATTGAAAACAGGTGAATATGGTACAAAGGCACATGTGGGGCTCGAGGTCCTCTGGTCCATGCCAAGCAGCCACACAACCAAACCTGCCCCACCCCAAGAGAGGGTCTGAATAAAGCTGCTCCATGGAAAAACCGAGCCAGAGAATACTTGGGTTTGCAGAGGAGGGGGCTGGCTAGAAACCAGAAATTTAACTGAAATATTAACCCAGGAGACACCAAACCCTTCTGGTGCATTCTGCCAGGAGCACTGACAGGTCGTGACCTGCAAACTCTCCTGTCTGGAGCCCCTCAGTCTGCAAGAAGTCCTGTACACAGAATCCACCTCAACTTTTTCATCATCAGTCTCTTAAATTTACACACACACACACACACACACACACACCTATGAACATGTGTGCAGTGAGTAGGGGAGGGGCAGAGAGACAGGGAGACCAAGCACAAGCAGGGGAGGGGTAGAGAGACAGAGAAGGAGAAGCTGAGGTGTTAGCTCTAAGCCTGACACAGAGCATAAGCTCATAAACCCAGAGATCATTACCTAAACTAAAGTCAGATGCTTAACCAACTGAGCCACCAGACCTCCCTCATTTAAAAAGAAAAAAAAAAGTTTTAATGTTTCATTTTTAAGACACAGAACAAGTGGGGAAGGGATAGAGGGTGACAGAAACCAAACCAGGCTCCAGGCTCTGAGCTGTCAGCACAGAGCCCAAAGTGGGGCTTCAACGCATGAACCATGAGATCATGACCTAAGCTGAAGTCAGACGCTTAAAGGACTGAGCCACCCAGTCACCCTGACTCATTATCAAGAGGAGGATCACCAGATATTTGAGAAGATCTTTAACATGGAAGACAGACACAAAACCACACCAACAAAAACAGAAAAAGTAAATCCTCGAAGAATGTCTAAGAACCAGAGTAGCTCAAAAATTATACATCTGTATATATATAAATGTACACATGTACAGACACAACCAACATTCAGGCACAAAAAGGTCTCCCCAAGACACTATAAAAAGACCTTTACATTCTTTCTCATTGCCATGTAGTATTCCATGGTATAGATAAACCACATCTTCTTGATCCATTCATCTGTATGTTTGCACGTATAGGAGGATTAGGAGGAACTTGACGGAGGAACAAGGGGGAGAAGAAGGGCGGAAATGGTGGGGGAAAGGGAGAGAGGCAAACCATGAGAGACTTTTGAATGCTGACAAAAACTGAGGACTGATGGATGTGGGGTGGAGGGGGGGATGGGCATGGAGGAGGGCACTTTGGGGATGAGCACTGAGTGTTATGTGGAAACTAATTTGACAATAAACTATTTGTAAAAAAAAAAAAAAAAAAAAAAAGACCTTTACAGAAGAAACTGTTTAACCATTTAAGATTTCACAAGTAAAGTGAAGAGTTAAAGGAGAAAGTCAAAGGGAAATCCCAAGAATGTAGAATATTAACAAAAAGGGTGGGGGTAGGGAAGAATAAAGGTCGTCAAGGTGGAAATATGAGATCCAATGAATGGCATTTCCAGAAGGTGATGGATGGCATTATTGACCCTAAATCTCTATAGCCCTCTATAGGCACATGCATCCTGTCTGGTCATCGTGGGCAGAGTCCCCTTCCCACTGATGTGTCGTGGGTGGCGAGGACAGTGTGCAAGTCCACAGCCTGCCCGTGCAAGAGTGGCAGGTATGTGACCAACATGCCAGCAGCTGGCTTGTATGAGGGCCACATGGGCGGGGTCCCTCCAGAGGACTCACTGACCTGCCCTGTAGAGCAGAGCCATCCTGTCAGGCCACAGCAAGGACGCAGAAGTGACAGATGAGTCCTGGTGCGCACTGTGTAAGCTACTTAGGCTTGAGGTCAGTTAGGAACAAATGATGACTGAACTACAGAGCAGGTGAGCCAAACTCAAAGGTAACCAGAAAAATAAAAGTTTTCTGGAACTGTAGGTATAATATTGCAGTTTGAAAGGCATCAACGAGTGTCAAACACAGTGATTAATATTGCTAATAGCTATAAGTCACATGACAATTATATTAGGGGTCAAAATGGATAAGAAATTACACCTTCTCTAAGTAAGGGCATTGATAAGGGTCCGATTAATAAGAGTTTTCATACAACATACCAAGTCAGAGATCACAAACTCAAACTTACGAAATAGCTCTAAGTACCTTGGAGGCAAGGAGGAAGGACTTCAAATTTCTAAGGCAAAGTATTCTCACCTGAGAATTCTGTATCCAGACAGTATATAGTGAGGAGTGAAGGCAGAATAAAGAGATGCCCTCCATAAGACCTCAGAATACTCCATGCCGGGCCAGCCTTCCTCAGCAAGCTCTACAGGATGTCCTTGAATGGGACGGGTGAGAGGGTGTTAGAGATCCATTGCAGGAAGTATTGCTAAGTCTCCTGAAAGGCAGTGTGCTTCATGAGCAACATGGTCAAGAGGACAACCCGGAGGAAAGGGTCACAGAAACAGAAGAGGAGGAACTGAAGAGTTTAAGAATAAAACAGAATCCCTGGCAAACTAACCCAAACAAACAAAATCAGCATTTTCCCCCAACTCAAAGCATACAAAGAGCTGTGAAATAAACACGTGGTGAAGATAATGAGGTTTATGTAGTTAGAATATAAATCAGAAACATGTGGCAGCCAAGCATGATGATGTTGGATGAAGGAAGAGTCACCGGGACTGTTTGCACAGACATGTGCAGGCGTAAGCAGGGCGAATCCTTGTTCCCAGGAGCACATGTACACCTCAAGTCTAACAGCAGGAAATCAACAAACAAGCATACGAAGGCTTGCAGGTAAGGCCCAAATCAAATTAGCTGATGCTTGGCCATGCGAGTGATTTTGGGGGAGACAGAGACAGGTGCACACTTTCATTATGGGTTTTGTGTGCCATTTTGCATCTGAACCTGTATACATAGATATGAAGAAAATCTTTGAGATCATGGTCTAAAAGTTGAGAGGTATTGCTAAAAAAGGAGATTGAAGTAACTGGCTAAGCTGATTCTCCCATCCCCAATTGTCAGGAATCAAACCAAGGGCTGCCTTTTTAACACACCTAACACAAGGTTACAAAGACAGAGTCCTACTTTCCTGTACATTAACAGTACCCTTTGTAATAAGCTGCTCACCTATAGACAATAAATCAAAATTTAGGTCTTTCCAAATAGAGCAAATCCCTGTTTAAAGTATTTTTTCTTCCATGTCCAGGGAAGAGGTGTTATAGGGACTAATTTGTTCCCACAAAATAATCCTCTATTTAAAGAATGAGGTCCATGGACTTAGCATAATACTTTCCAGTTTAGCAATTATGATTTGTTATTACTGACAAAATTTGAAACGTCAAAGGACAATGATCCTCTAAAGAAACTGGTTTAGAGGCCGTCAGGTTCTGTCTGATGCAGATCCATCACAAGTATTATTGCTAACATGATCATCATTCCTAACGTCCAGAAGAGACTCATGAAGGCCTCACAAGAACTGCAAAATAAACATATTCAGACTTTTGTACTGAAGAGACCAAACTCAGAAATTCAAAGTCATCAGTCAACCCGTCACCCTAGTGGTATCAGGAAGCTACTAATCGTGTTTAGGGGAGGAACAAAGGGTTTCGCAATTGAACAGAATGGTCCATCATTTCACCAGTTTTGATTTTAGAATATCATGCAATCAAATTCTAAGTCCTACACTCTAGTTCTCAAACATGTATCAATGGATACACAATATTATGTCTATAATCAAACATTATATTTTGCTATTGCTAGACCCTGGGTAATAAAGTATATTACAGATTGCCTTTAAAAGTGAATAAGAATTCTAAGCAGTTTTAAATGAAAGAAAATCTTAATGTCACCAATCATCTCGTTTCACTTACACACACTTTTTAACCTGAAGTTCTGCTCACCTCATAGTCTGTCCTTCTCTCCCACATGCCCCCAGTGCATTCCATTACAGGACTTCAAGATGCTCTTATTTTGTTCAGTGTTAGATGCATCACAAGAATGCAGATCCTCAACTACTCCAGGAATCAAATCAATTCTCAGAGTTCAACATGTTAAATCATAGGAAACTATGAACCAGAGGCAATAAAACCAGAGCACATACCTACAGCCAAGTGTCTATCTACCTGCACTGAAGGTATTAGACTGACCAGTCTAAAAAAAAATCAAGGGAAAAAATGATAGTTAAGTGGATATATGCAAAGTAACAGAGGAAGGCAGTTTTTTAAAGAAATAAAACTACAACTAGCTATAAAGATGGACATGAAAAGACAGAAAGTGTCAGTAAAAGTGTCTGCACCTCACAGGATATAGGACTAATAAGATTTTATAGACTCCTATATTAATTTTAAGGGCCTCAGAAACCTTAAGATTATCTGCACATTTTTTAATTATTCTTTCTTGACAGCAACATTTTATATCTTCTAAGCTGCTGTGGTCTAAGAAAAGATGAGCCCTTCAACCTTCTATTCACAAATTGTTTCTTCCCAATTTTTTTGAGGGGATATTAGGAAATATTTAAGGAAAAAGAGCTCAGTAGCCTATTTCACCCCCAACCCCAATCTATTAGTGAGAACTTGAGATCATTAGGTTAGTAATGCTTTTTGAGTAAAGGGATTTCTGGGAATTCAAGGAAGATCTACACTAGAAGACACCCAATGGCCCAGACTTGGCTTAAAAATATTTACGATCATATAGAAATGACATCTACCCCCTTTACAGAGAGATACACTAACGCTCTAGAATACCAAGCTAAGTGCATTGTCTGTATGGAACCTGGCCCATCTAGTTAGGCTGCTGGAGGCTAAGAAAGTACATCTCCCTGCATGAACAACCTGAGACCATCCATGAGAGACTGGAAAACTTGGCTCGATGCAGTCATGAACCATAATGATTTTGGAAGCTCATTTATGTGTGTGAAAGGTTATCATGTTCCTAGTCTGGAGAAAGAGTCCTCAGTGAAGAGAGCCATGGTCACTCTGGATACGAAATTCCAGTCCATCTGGGGAGAGGTTCTGAGACAGGTTGAGCCCCCTTAGAAAGGGCCTGCAGGGCTGAGTGGTGACTGCCCTGGATGCATCTGAGGACACTGATCGCCGAGCCTGTAGGCAGGTCCTCTCCGACATCCACTAACAGCACCATGACAACGTCTAGGGAGCAAAGCAAAGTCAGCAGAGACACTAAGTATTTTGGAGTCATCTTCTTGAACTGATGGACTGCTCAGATTGACTGGAATTTCCACAAACTATCATCACATAGACAGGAATCTTGACTTAGTCAGTTAGGAGGAACATATGCTTTGCCAGGGGCATGGGTTTTCCTGGCTGCCAGCCCAAGTGCCAGCTTTACTCAGTTCCCATCTTGCACAAGCTCACATTGGGATCCTCAACACCAGAGCAGAGGGGCTCCCCACCGACTAGCCCAGCAGTCTCACACGTGCCCCCAGATCCTCTGCACACAGCCTTCTCCCTCATCTCTCAAATTTCAAAGAGATGAAGAAAGAGCATGTTTTAGAGAAACAGGCATATGACAGGAGCACGTGGCTGGGTTACCCCCAGCCTGCTCTGTGTGCCACCTCTAACATGGGAACAGTGACTTCAGAGGAGACCTCAGAGCGGCAGCATGGCCCCATTGGCCACTCAGACAAGAAGACTCTGCATGACTGACATTCAAATGAGCTCGGAGGACCCAGAGCAACTTTCTTCTCTTCCTACCCACCCCACTGCCCTAAAGCCTGTAGCACAATGCATCTCTAAGACCCATCTGTCCCATGCTCAGATCAGACCACATGCTGTCAGTGTGGACCCCTGTACCAACACACGAATAGTGTGCAGTCCCTTCAGAGATCAGAGATCTACCCAAGGGTCTCAGTCCAACAGTCATCATGATGAATAAAACCTGTGGATTTTGAGCTTTGCTGTTACGTCGACCTATCCACGCTATGGGAAAGTCAACCAGATAGATGCCTAGGAACACAGCTATGCTATGTACATATGTTTCAGGTTTATCTGCTTGCTCAACACTTAGAATTCTGCAGCTCTAGCTGCATTTCTGCAGATGGTCTCTTCTGTCAATAAAGGCTCCTTTCCCCAACACATTCCTAGATCTTGAAGAATGAGTTACATCTGTCAAATTATATGGGCAGTGAGAAAATGTTTCTTTTTTTTTTTGAGAAAATGTGTTAAATGTTAACATTACTACACAGTTCTTCAGCATCGTAAGCATTTAACATTACGGATGAAGAGGTAATTCTTTGTCTTTCCACTACTACATACTCTAACGTCAGATGTAACTTTGATTTAGACAGAGGTATTCAAAGATGTCCTTGAAAGAGGGGAAGTTATGAAAAATGATTACCTACTTATTTAAGTACCTCTGAAACTATTTTAGGAGTGTTGCTTAAAACCCAAAGACAGGAGCATAACTCACCACGGTGTCTGGTGGGGTCTCAAGTAAACCTAACTATCCACATGTTTGGCCTGCATGTCGTCTTGACCCAGAGCCAGTCAGAGCACTGGACACATTGTGAATTCACCTAGGTGGTTTACTCTAATACCCAGCTGTGTTCCTGGATTCCAGTGGTCTTCTACACTCTGACACCAAGGTCACAGTTGAGACCATGAATAATTCATCCTCATGTTCAGAAATAACTGAAATGCGTTTTACAGAGGAGTATGTTGTTCCTTTCAGTTACAGAACCCAGGAATATCGCATTTAAGGTTTTCTTATTTCACCTTTTTGAGACAGAAATACTAGCTACACACACACACACACACACACACACACACAGCATTCCCACGAGCATAACTTTAGTGTGTCTTTATAGCCACAAGAGCTGGCATGTGTATGTTGTCACTGATGGAGTGCCAGTGGCCAGGCCCGCAGTGAGGAGATCACCAACCCCGTATCACCAACTGTATCCCCACTGCACAGACTGGATTTAATATTAAATGCAGAGTCAGATCCACCTGGGAGGGTACTTGGATACAGAGCAGAGACAGGTGAAGGGCAGGGATTCCAAGAAATTTAAACCATCTCTGCATATGTTCAAGTTAAAGTTTGACTCCCAAAACTACAGAAATACAAGTACCTCTGCATGTGCCTATTTCTAGGACAACAGAAGACCTCTCCTCTTACAGTTTTTTTCAGGGTTAAGTGAGCTCCCAGGTGATCACATGTATAGTATTTAGCACGGAGCCTGGAGTCCACCTCCTCAGTATCTGTGTCCTGTAATGGGATGGCTCACACAAGAACAGGAGCTCATGAGCCAGGGGATGAGTGTGACAGATGCCCACTCAATACTTTGAGATGTAGAGAACAAGAAAGGAGTATCCTTGCTGCAGTGCATCTGACAAGACCCAAACATAATAAAGACTCTGTCCCCACAGAAATTTAAGCAGCTGAGCCTTCCTCTGTCCCACAGGAAGTTTCTTGGAACCCAGAGTTTGTGGAGGACGAGCCGACTCTCCAGGGAGGGTGGAGGGAACGTGATTGGATTGGCAAAGGACTGCTTTCTCCAACTCCAGGCTCCATGGCGGGCAGATGTCATACCCCTCACCCACCCCATCCCTGCACCAACACCTTCCTATGCACCCCATAAGCAGTCACTGCCTGCCTCCTGCACAGACCAAGGGGGCTCATGTAAAGTCCTGCTGGGGTGAAGCCAGTAGTAGGGCATGCTCAGCAGGGAGGAGGCCTGGATGAGAGCAGGAAGCTTTGGCTCTGCTCCCACCTACTTCCCCTGGCCCCTGCTCCCCGCCCCTACCCAGCCCCAGGTAGCTGACTGGTGTGCTGCTGGGGGCTCTGGAAACTTGGATCCTCCAGAAATACAGGAGAAGGAGATAGGGGTGTGGCACCATCACTTTTCCCACAGCTAGCCCCAGACCCCAACACAAGTGTCAATTACAGACCCCAACCCAGTCTTTAAGAGGAAAGGACCTCAGCTCTAGGCCCCAACAGGAAAAGGGGAGCACTGCATCTCCTAGAAATCTACTACCCCTGCCCCTCAGCAAATGTGAAACCAGCACTGCCATTAACTCCTGCTTTTCCCCAATGGGCTTCCATTCAGAACTAGGTCCCCCCAGTTTCCTCCCCCTCCTCCAGAAAATAAAGTCCTTTTGTCGGATCTGCCTATAGGTTTTGGCCAGTTTGCATGTCTCGAGTTACATTTGGTAATCTGTATTACCAAACACAAATTTTTGTGGGTTTAAAAGAGAAAAGGAACCAAGTAGGAGGCTACTTTTCACCCATGAAACCTACCGCAAAGCTGGTCCCCTTCCTGAAGCTTCCAAGCTACTTAGTCCTCATTCCTAATGCTTCTCTGCCTTTGCACTTTCTAGGCTACATGCCCTTCCTGAAGCCAGATTTTCCTATATACTGACTCACAGCTGGTTTCTAGAGGAGGGGCCAGCCAGTCATCAAGCTTGATTTTCACTCCCACTTCCTGGACTTTGATGACCTCCTTAGACAATAACGTTACTGGCCCAACCAGGGTGGCACCTAGCACAAGTAATAGGCCAACAGCCCATGTGTTGGCCCCAGCCGCACCCACACGCTCCTACCTCCGTCCCTCCAGCCAGATATTCCTAGGGCTCACGCCTGCATTACACGGCTTTTCATCGTTTCTCCCCAGCTGTGACCTATTATTAACAGGCATTGGATATCTTTAAGGTACTTGCTCAAGGCTTCGACAAATGTAGACTTTGAGAAACGATCACAAGCTAATGAACACATGACTTCATCCAGGTATAATCTGTGCACGTGGCTAGAACACCGAAGATGTAGTCTTTCAACAAGTATGCAACGCGGTACTGTGAGCAATCATCCCCACGCGGGAAAGTAGGCACCCAGAACATACTCTCCTGGCACCACGCCTCCCCGTTTCCCCCTTACGCTTGCAGCCACTATCCTACTCTGCCTTCCAGAGTCTATTTCAGACTCCACATGTTAGATCATGTAGAACTTCTTCTGCCTGGCTGTTCTTACTCAACAGGCCATAAGGGCCATTAGTTTCACCCATGTTGTTAAGAATGACAAGATTTCCTTTTTAAGGCTGAGTAATACCCATTTGTATTTATACACATATCGTATGTACATACAGATGTGCATATGTTTTATCCATTCATCTATTAACAAACATGTAGACTGTATCCTTATGTTGGCTATTGTGAATAATACTACCATGAGTAGCAACCTTCAGACAGCTCTTGGAGATATGGATTTCATTTTCTCTGGATCAAGACCCAGAAATGGTATTCCTGGATCATAGATTTTTGATGGACAAGGTTTTCCATAATGACTGTACTTTCTTTACATCTGAAGACAGTTTGTTGGTGGTATCTCCCCGAGCTATCATATCTAGATAATGTGAAAGTGTCAAACCAATTATACTTTTCACATTTGCCAGACTAAAAATCCCATGTATCAACAGCAGGAAAAAAATATTTGCCCATACTTGGGGGAATCTTTGTTTATTTGGTCTGGTTCTTACTCTGTGTGTATCTCATTTATACTCAAGAGTCAGAAGAGAAACTGTCTTTTTCCATATAATAGTATGTTTCATAATTCTATTGACCAAGCACTGAAAGGTAATAAGGGTAATTTATCACATTATGGCCCATTCAATATTCAAAATAACGCCTACACTGATAAGTGAATCTCAGCTTTAGATTATGTTCATATGTGTTAAAGAAAATTGTCAAAGTACATGCAAAGCAATTTAGTGCAATTAAAAATTGCTTAGCAGTTTCTTTTCTGTCTAATCAGCTTAAATACTGCTGCATCAGCTCTTAAAAACTATAATAAGGATTCATCTTTCTCCCCAATAGGTTTATGTTATAGTAACTGAAAAACAATACAGAAGTTAAAATATTCTATATAGTTGTCTTTAAGTGGTCAGTGAGCTTTACATCGGTTTTAGAAGTTTAACTTTATAATCATACCTACATATACTGTAATGGCAAAATATAAGTGATGCTAAAACACTCATTAAACTTGCCAGTTTTCACTTTCCTGAATCTGACTGGAATTTCTGATATATATACACACACAATATTCTAGTTGTGATTTTATATACACATTCACACATAACTATATGGATGAATACACACACACACACACACACACACACACACACGTGCACACACGGACTATCCCCTATGCTTCAAAGAGTGCCTTCAAGTAGTACCAAGACGTTGTCCTATATTTTCATGCTGAGCATTGCTCAATGTGGGGGTAGTAAAAGTGCAAGTGATCTTTGAAGATATCTCCATTCAAATCCAATAGATTATTTTCTGTGTTTCGTGTTCTAGCTAGACAAAACTTCATTTGCTTTTAAGGACTCATTTGAAGACAACCACCCCAACCTACAGGGTTTGAGGCAGACTAAAATATGAAGGGCTTACGAAACGTGGAGCCAGAGATGGTTACTGATAGTGCACTGACTCAAATGTGAAACACCCATGGAAAATGAAATATCTTTAGGTCTTCAGGCTATATTTGTTCCCAAGCTTACTTCAGGCTTATTGTTCAACTTCTGCTTTATCAAGCCAATTTTAGAATTCATTCTCCATATATAATACTAGAAAATGGTGTAAAGTCCTACTTCCATAAAAACATTGACCATTTAATAGAATCATAGAATATTAAAATAATCAGCTGTTACACAACTTTAAAAAGATCAATACATTCTTCACTGCACAGTAGGCCTAAATTCAGGACTTTCATTTAATTTCTCTTCAATAGCAAAGTAAACATATTCCTCATTGAAATTCATACAAATTAATGTGTATGATTTTAGATCTCTTTGAAGGAAGTTTACCTATATAAAAATGTAAGTACTGATTAACGACCTACTAATTCCATATTAATCTATGAATGTGTTGATAAACACAGCATTCTACAAAAGTGATTAGAATTTGTCAGTAGAAAGCTTGCTTTAAAAACTATGAAGTATCTGTAACAGATATATAAAAATCTATCTGATAGGCTTTCTGTATCAGGTATCCTGGTATAGACCTGTGCATGTAGTTTATTTGTATACTTTTAAAACAGGAAGATATTAATAGGGGTTACCAATGGAGAGGAGCACTAGAAAGATCAACAGGAGAAAGTTAATGATATCCTTTGTCCATGTGGTTTGAATATCTTAAACTCCTTTTAATAGTTAAAAGAGGGACGATATTGTTTCCTTCATTTCCTGTTTCAAGAGCTTTAGAAGTATTGGTTTTGTATATCTTTTAAACATTTTTTATTCATTCTTGAGATGTAGAGACAGACCACTAGTTGGGGGAGGGGCAGAGAGAGAGGCAGGCAGAATCTGAAGCAGGCTCCAGTCTCTGAGCGGTCAGCAGAGCCCAACACAGGGCTCAAACCCACAAACTGTGAGATCATGACCTGAGCCAAAGTTGGACACTTGACTGAGCAACCCACGCACCCCATAAGTGCTGGTTTTAAGTTCCCCTACTCTCTGGTGCTTGTCACTAATTGAGTACATCCATTTAGACACGTTTGAAGAATGGCTTCTTGAGTATTTTCCAATCTGTAACACCAAGATCAGGGTACTTTAAGAACACGCTTTAGATGAAATTAGAGTTACTTAAAATTTTCATTTACCTGAATTATGAGGTATCGGGAAATTCAGACTTGCCTCAACAGACCCAGTAGGTGAACTTTGCTGAACTGACCAGATTACTCTAAATTCATTTTTGGATTTTTATAGGAAAAACTGAAATCACGGAGAGGATAATACTATCAAGTCTGGTTCTGTTAACAGTTTATATTGTCAAAATCCTGGGCAGTAAATTGGTAATTAGTACATGCAGTTTTATCATTCTGGCTGAGTAAAACACCAGAAGGAACAGTAATTTTTCTGAGTGGAATTACCAACCAGTATGCTACTGGGCGAAAGTAAAATACTGCAAAAGACACACACACACACACACACACACACACACACACACACACACGGAGAAGTTGCTTTTTAAAGGACAATTGGAGACTAAAATCCAGAAATACAAGGTGATGTTTAAAAACACAAAAAGGCAAATTAGATCCTGCAATTCAAAGAGGCAGGGTCTGGAGTGGGGAAAATTGCCACTTGAATAGTCCAAGGAAAGCAGACAGTATCAGTATAATTAGAGTTACTCAATTTGGACAACTGAAGATTTTAAAATAAGCAAGCAATAAGGAACTCATCCTTGGTACCTGTCAGAATATTCTGTCACCTATAATTCAATAATCTGAATAGCCTATGCCCCACTGCATTAATATGTACTCATACATACAGTGAGACACAAGTTATGTGATTCTTGTGTGTACCCTCAGTGCATCCACATGTGATGCATGAGCACACATACAGCTTGTGTGGCTGCACACAGGGAGCACTTTCTACTGGAAGACTGCCATCAAGAAGGCAGGGAGAGTTTAGAATTAAAGTTTCTGTTTAACGTTCCTCGCACTATGCCCCAGGTACCCAAGAAAGGCCCAGTCCTTCCAACGTTGTCAGGAGAGACAGCAATTAACTTACCAAGTTCCAGCCTAAGTCAAGAACACAAGCATGAATAGGAGGATGAATGGGTAGCCGGAGACTGCTGAGGGGCCAAGACTGCTTATAAGCTTAATGGGTTTTCTTAGGGTTCTTATAGAAAGAGGTCAGACATTCTCAAGCTAAACTACACATGCTTAGACCAGCCATCCTCTCACTTCTTTTCTAGACTATCACTACTAAGTCAAACATGGCATTTGTCCCTAAATTCACACTACTGCACTGTAATGCCATACCACCTTGCTCAGGACACCAGCACTGCCTGATTTAGGGGGGAAAAAATCTATGGTTTAACCGGGGACTATTTTCATAAAAATAGGATTTCTCAGATCTAGAACCTTGGAGTTTTTTTCAGTAATAGCTACATTCTAAGCATGCAGGTCTAATATAGTATGGGGTCTTAATTCAACAGAGGAGAAAAATCAAAGCTTCCTTGCCCAGTGATAGTAAGAGGCATGGTCAGAAATGGAACTGGAGACCTACTACCCTAATCATAGGGTCTTTTCCTGAACCTGGTCCTATTTTGAAATCTTTGCAGACCATAGTTAGTGCAGATTTCACAACTGGACCAAGCTCCGATCAAAAACACCAGACAGCAGTTAAGACAGTGGCTCACTCATCAGTTCTAGAAGCCTGTTTTTATGGATTTGATCAACACTTAGTTCCCTACTTAAGTTGCACAAAACCATAGTTCAACACAAAGTCATAAACCACAGTGGAACAAAGTTTTTCCAGCATTAAACCTCTAGAACTTTGGCACCACCAACAGTTAGGGGTGAAGACCATGTCACTTACTTAGAAAGTTCATTTACTTCCTTTCTTCAAAGGTTCTTAGGAAAGCACCTGGTTTTGAAATTACTTTGCATCTTATGAAAAATCCTGGTTAACAGAATCTTCCCCAAAGCTACTTACAAAGTTTTAAGTGGGTTTTGTGTGCTTGAAGATTTGAAAATCCCCACTCATCACAGAAAGATCTCTTGATGTTGAGTTGAGGTAGGCTTCCATGTAGCCCTGTTCTAGGGGGTGGGATCAAGTGAGCTTTATTCCCTGGACTTCTCTCCCCTGAACACAGTATGCCATGACTATTATCACTACTGAAAGATGGGGCGGGGAGCTCTCAAACTTGAGTGTACCTCAGGCACCCGGGGGCCAGTCAACCAAAGATGGCTCACAGCTCTCAACACAACATCCAGAACCTGACTGCTCAGGGCGGACAGGGAAATGGTGACGGGTGTTTCTATTTCTAGTAGTTTCCCAATACCTCTGAACCCAATTAATGCGTTAGATCACTGGACTGAATTAGAGATTTAACCCTCAACTCCCCTTAGACTTTCAGTCAGTCAGTCTTCAGCACATCGGGACAGGGTCCCCCAACCAATGACTAAGGGGAGTTGCACCCAACTCAATCTCCCAAGTCTTCACTCCTGTGCTGCCTTTTTAAATTTTCTGAAAGTTTTTTATGAGCCAGAGCAGGTCAGAGAGAGAGAGGGGTACAGAATCTCAAATGGGCTCCAGTCTCTGAGCTAGCTGTCAGCACAGAGCCCGATACGGAGCTCGAACCCATGAACCATGAGATCATGACCTGAGCCGAAGTTGGATGCTTAACTGACTGAGCCACACAGGAACCCCTGTGCTGCCTTTAATGTACAGGATGTCTAAATCTTAATGGCTTAGGATTTTGTGTGTAAAAAAAAAAAAAAAAATCCATTGAAAAACCCCACAAAAATTTCCTCTCATTGTGCTGGTTCCTATATATAGGTGTCTGTGTGTGTGTGTGTGTACACACACATCTGTATGTTTTATTTCACTTTGCTAGAATTCACCCATCAGTTGATACACGTCAAGATACTTATGGAAAGAGATTCCATCACTTAACTGCTTAGCCAGATCTCCCAGAATTTTCAGAATTTGGAGTTCTTTATTACATTTGGCAAATTGACAACTTCATTATAGTTGGGCCTTTGCCAAGGTAGTTTCTCAAGGTTTGCCAAACTTGTTAACATATTTTTTGAACAGTTTAAACTCAGTACACTTATACACTGATTTTCATTAAATACAGTATAATGTTATAAATAGGTTCTTTATCATCTTCTTAACATTCTTCAGATTATAAAAATATAGTATATACTACAGAGGACATAAAATAGGTCTCAATCACCTGTTCATTTTATCAGGCTTCTGGAAAACAGTAGCGTATTGCTTTCTGAGTTTCTTGAAGAGTCAGTTACACAGATTCTCAACTGCACCGGGGGTTGATACAACCTTCACTTTGTTCAAGGTAAACTGTACTTGTTAACGCGGGGAGAAAATCTGCTGGCATTATCTTGCCTTCCCTGAAGGAAATGTATCTAGTCACACATGTGTAAAGAATTAAATCCCATAACTGCAAAAATACAGCCATGACAATATATATGGAGCTGACACACATGGCACTAATGCATTCCTTTTGAATTAGTTTTCCAGTTTCAATGATGCAGCATTGTTTTGAAATATCCATCCTGGCCCCTTCTATTCTTAACACTTTTAAAGCATTCCAGGGTCAAATATTTGAGCTAAATCTTATGGTCCTTGTCCTGTTTGCCCTGTGTAACCTAACTGATGTTTCAATAGATCTGGGTTATAACCTGGACTCTTTGAAGATTCAATACATTACAGGCAAAATTGGCAGCCAGTAGGTTACAGGATTCTCAGAGTCAACCATTTTCCTTTCAAGGTAGTAAAGGGGGAGAAGAAAAATTATTTACCCTGTGATTATATTCTGTATTAAATTAACATAAGCTTGCTTAAGTCCACTGAAACCTTGTGCTAGATGGACCGTCAAATGAAGGAAAAAACTCGATGTTAAAAAATAGAGATGCCAACAGGTTAAACAGCAGTTTGTACCACATTGGTATTGAATTTCACGGTGTTCAACAAAAATTTAACTACATGGGCTCCACCAAATGGATATTTACGCATTTATTCACTTAAGAGGCTTGGAAATTAGCAGCATAGCTATGGTGGCTAAATGTCCCTAAGGCCCTGGGTCTTCCCAAGTAGTTTTCGAATTGCTTTCAGAATTGGAGACTAAACCATCCTCTGTCTGGAGGGATCCTTCTTGAATAAACTATAAACTTATGAAAACAGATTTGGATATAGAAGTGTTTCAGAAAAGGAACTATTATGAATTAAAAATACATACAAATACTGTGGTCATTTGAGACCTCTCAGGACTTGGGAGAGGTGCTGGACTCCTCTGTAGTTCCTAAATGCATGCGTCTGTATTCACACTTTTATTTGTTGGCCACTTTTATTAAGACAACCCAGGTCACACATACTCAGTTGTAAGGAAATGACTTTTGACCGCTAAGTAGTCCCGGTTATTAAGCTGTCACACAGATGTCCTTTGTGATTTGCTGTTTATTATTTTGAGGCAAAGATCACTATTTCTACACATTAAAGACTATCAACTATTGGAGTTAATCTATTAGTCACTCAAATTAGATAGATTTCCTATACATCATTATTAAATGAAATTTTACATTTGGAGTCTATGCACGGAATGTCACTATTTGTGTCACTATTTTAATAAGTCACCTTTTAAACTACTTTCTTAGATTAGCAAGTAGGAAGCAAGTAAACTTTTTAGATACAAAAGAAAAAATGTTTACTGTATTACTAGTAATCTAACAACTTGAGACAAGGAAGCCTTAAAAATAGGCATACACACTAATGTGTATATAGAACTTAAGTTCTATTTGGCCAAATATAAGGTGATTTTTTTTTTCCTATTTCATAAACAACTGACTTTCCCACACTTATTTTCCAACATTAGGTTGTTTTAGAGGAATTATGTATAGGGCCAATTTTTACATGGTTTGAACCCAAATCCTAAATGTATTATCATTAATCCATGAATACCTTCACTTTCAAATATAGCGGACCTAAAACTCCGTAAGATCTTACAGAATCTACGTCTGTAACTTCTGTTGATGAATAAAATAAAAACAGTAAAAACACAGGGATAGGATTTGCCTAGCTTTGTTTCTATTGTACATAAGCCACTTGATTCTGAACAAAAGACAACTTTCTTTACCTATAAAGTGTTTATAGGATCTACTTAGGTCATTAGATTTGTTTTAGAGGATAGTAGGAATTTAAGGTAGGGTTTCTAATGCCCCACTCAATATAGTTACTGTCATTTGAGCACAGGTAATTCAGGAATCCTAGTGTCTGTAGCATCTCAGGACTCAAACCTGAAACCATGAAGATGGTATTTCTAGGGAGCGCAAAGTGAACAGGAAGACTCAGATCTGGAAGAAGTAAAATCAGGAAGCCACAGATCACAATAAGCAACCAGGGAGAGATTATACACAATGATGTAAGTCCAGGATAAACACCACAGGATTGCACTTACCTGTGGAATCTAAAACAAGGCAGATGAACACAAAGCAGATATAGACACACGAATATACAAAACAGATGGCTGCCAGAGGGGAAGGGGGTGAGGGGATGAGAAAGATGGGTGAAGGGGAGAGTGAGGTACTGGCTTCCAGTTAGAAAAGTCACGGGGACGAAAGGCACAGGACAAGGAATATAGTCCATGATAGGGCAACAGTCATGTGTGCTGACAGATGGGAACTACGCTTGCTGGGAGCACAGCAGACGTATGAAGATGTTGAATCCCTGTTGGACATCTCAGAATAATGTAATACTGTGTCAACTATACTCAACAGAAAAAAAGAAAGTAACCAGGAGGCAAGGGAGACCGTGAACGTAAAGAGTCCTTTATGCACATAACATCCTTCATTCAAGTATTAAAGGCTAAGTACTAAATCACAGATGAGATAGCATAGTAAAAACCCAACGAGCTAACACACAGAGCCCTCCTGCCAGATGTCTATCAGGAAGGACATGCTGTACAGTCTTGCCAGCCATGTGGACTACAACTCTGGAAGTGGGCAGGTGTCTGGAGAAGAGCTAGTCTGGGATTCTGCGTGATTTTGCACAGGAAAGCAGAACTGTTGCATTGGTTCTGACTTGGGTTTAAGCAGCAGAGGAATAGAAGGATGGAGGTTAAGGTTTTCTGTTCCTGGGAGTGGAGACCAGCACAAGCACAGCAGAGTGGCACTGAGGCAGGATCTGGGGTCTGTGCTTAATTCCAGGGGACCCGCATGGCCTGAGGACAGCTGAGGACCTGTCACAGCCTGGAGGCTAGCAGAGAACCCTGCAACTTCTTTACTGCGTGGGACTTAGTATACGTAGTTACTCCATTTCAGTAAAGTTCTCCATCCTTAGCTAAGTCAGGAAAGTGCAGCTTCCACCTCCATTTGAAACCCATTTGCAGCACAGGTGTGATGGCAAAGACATGAATCTAGAAAGTTAAACACCCTCCTAAACCGGGTGTGCAGTTTGAATTAACTCTGGAGAAAGAAGAACATTTGAAGAGTCTTACCCGAGAAGTGTTGCCTCATCTGTGACCTGCATGAGCAAGTCTGAGTGTGTCCAAGTACCTGCCGCAAAGCAAGGCAGGACATGGAGCAGTTAAGAGTCAGGACCCGGAGTGTCCTAGCTGGGGTTGGGGACAGGCTGGAGAAGGTGGGGACCAGAGAGACTGGAGTGGCTGACTTGAAAGACTGTGGGATTACTGGCTGGCAGAGAACAGGCAAGTTCAGTGTAAGCACCTGCTGGATGCTAGGGATGCAGCAGCCCAGGCAGACAGGTCGGCTAGGGCATGTTCACCTTGATGCACTCACGTGTCTGGACCAGTGCAAACAGGAGACAAAGCACAGACACATGGGAACTACATGTGAAAATGCAAATGATCCAAGATCCAAAGAATAGTCGCAAGATGGGGGTGACCAGAACCTCACCCAACACCAGTAACTGGACGAGGAATAACGGAGTTTAAAAACCGCAACAGAGGAGAGAGGAAAAGCCAGCTGGAGATGCCACTTGTGGACCAGAGATGGTGTCTATGAAAGAACGGAAGGCCTTCAAAATGCTCTAGAAACAGGGATTTACAGGAGGATTAAGGTAGGTTTTGGTGGCATCTGGAAGCACATAGTCCAATGGTAGGGATGAGACGGGATCAAGAAATCTGGAAGGAGATGCCGGCCACAGCCAAGTTCCATGGAGAACAGGACATCTGTTGAGGTCTTCAATTCAGGAACGTTCCCTTCGCCTAACTTAAATCTGTTCATCCCAGTCTGATTCTCACCTGAGGTTTTCATATTCAGAAGTTCAATTTTGGTCTTTTAAATATATACCATGCCTCTGCCTAGTTTTTTTTTTTTTTTTTTTTTAAACCACACACAACAGTTATGGTAAGTGTGGAACAGGTGTGCTAATGCTAACATTTGCATCAGCTACCGACTACTTTCAATGGTGTGATTTATCACCACATCAAGGGTCTTGTTAGCCTGCTTCTTGGTATGCCTGTCCTAGGCTGAATGACAGTCACTGTGTATTTTACCTTGTTGGAGACTTGGCATGTTTGTATGCTCATGATTAGTCGTGCACGCAGTTAGGGAACTCATTTTGGTAGGTAGGACCCATGTGGTGCTCATCTAGGCTTAGTTGTCTCTTCCTGCTGAGGCAAAAGCCTTCCGGAAGGTTGCCAGTGTGGTTGTTATAGACAGGCACCATCCTCACCCCTCTGGGAGCACCAAGCACAGGCAGCAGTATGGCACTGCATATCAGAGATGACTTTCTGAAGCTCCCCATGGCTGCCCTTGTGTAGCACCTGTTTGGTGCCCCTTGAAGCCTATGTCCTCGATCTGCTCAGGCTCTCACTGTGGGTCAGCTCAAGATGCTGCTTAGCTGGGCCTGTACCATTGTCTGCCAACTCCCAGGAAGCAACCTGCTGCAGGGGAGATAGATTTAGTCCTTATTACGGCTTTAGCCAAGAAACACTTTAATATCGAGAGGTTTTAAAGTATCACCATGTCCCTTATAATCCTTTAGATTACAGAGAGATTCAGGGACATTTATTCTTGTTGAAGTATTTTTATTTTACTATATTTCCTAATAGGTCCTTAGAAGACCTGATTTTAAACAGACTTCTGGGGCTTATTTTAAAAATCACATAACATATACATAAAGGTATATGACCCAATACCCTAAACAAAGTATTCATTACTGATTTTTAATTTAGTTTTATTTCTGGAGAAGGGGGAGGCAGAAAAAGACTGGATATGTCCCAGGCATGCTCCACACTCAGCAAACTCCAGTGAAGTGCTCAATTCCACAATCCCCTGGGATCAAGACTTGAGCCGAAATTAAGAGTTGGATACTCAACTTACTAACCCACCAGGTGCCCCATACCTATTTACTTTATAGAACACTGGAGGAAATTAGCCAAGGTTTTAGAAATTTTAATATCCAAATTCTTATTTTGATCCCTAGGACCTACTTCTTGGTATATTATAGTTCTCACTTAGATGTAACAAAAATGTTAGTCATTGTCAAAGATGATCAGTTATTTTGAATATAGTAGCTCAGGTGAAATTTCTGTGATTAATGAAGCTATCTCTTACCATGAAAATATCACCACACCACTGCCAACTTTAGAAAATTCAGCCATATAAATTAACAGCCAAGGTGGTCTCAAGAACAGAAATGAATATTTTTACCAAAAACATGAGAAGAGTAAATAAATACAGCACCATATGAAGAACCACTTTGCTAATTGAAAACTTGCTGAATATAAGGCAATCTTAAAGGCTGAAAATATAGGCTGTATTTTATGGTTTTGTATTCTTCTGAAAGCAACTGATGTAATTACTTGTGACACAGGTGTTTATAAACCTGAACTAGGATTCTGACTTGCACTCTGCTCTTCTTTCAAGGAGACTGATGGTCAATAAGCCCCAAGTCCTTGTTTGTTTGTTTGTTTTTTTCCTATGACGCATCACAACATACGAGGAAGTGAAAATTTCATTCTAGAAAGTAACAACTTAAAGTTAGCTTAAGGTTTTTTTTTTTTTTTTTTTTAAAGACAATTTTTACTGGCCAGGAATACTTAGAAATTCTTCCAAACATAGCAAAGTTTGTCAATATTTCCATATTGCTTGGAGGCATCCAGAATCATAGTCTATCCGTAAAAGTCTCCACATATTGCCAACCAGTAGGAACAGAAAGACAATATACCTAACGCCATGACATTAAAAGTGCTGGAGAGGGGCGCCTGGGTGGCTCAGTTGGTTAAGCGTCCAACTTCGGCTCAGGTCATGATCTCACAGTTCATGGGTTCGAGCCCCACATCAGGCCCTGTGCTGACAGCTAGCTCAGAGCCTGGAGCCTGCTTCAGATTCTGTGTCTCCCTCTCTCTCTCTGACTCTCCCCTACTCATGCTGTCTCTCTCTCTTAGAAATAAAAACATTAGAAAAAAAAAATGCTGGAGAAAGCCATGCTACTAACCTTACTGGATCTAGTCAGTCTTAACCCAGCATTGCTTCTCGTTAAGTCAGGCTTGATTATACCTGTAATCCTCTGTGATCAGCATAAAGTCTGATTTAACCAACATATTTTTCCTTAGGTTCCAACAAATTTAGTAAACCTTGAAGGCTGCTAACTTCACCAACAGTAGTAAATAAAGAAATCAGAATATCCCAAATCTGTAATAGTTGTATAATCACAAGTCTGTATTGTTTTTCCAAAGGGTGCTTGTTTTAAGTAAGAGAAAACTCATATAGGACTCTCTTTTCCTAGTTGTGCATGGCTGTTTTATGTAACAAGTGTTCATCTGAAGCTAAACCCTGAGTCTGCCCATCTGCTACCTCATCTGTCTAGGCATGAACAAAGACAAGCAATGGGAAAAAGCAACTGAAAACAGAATGTAGGGAGGGTCAGTATCCAGTCGCAAAAACCAAACCAATGACGACAAAAAGCGCAGAACACATTGCCAACGACCTGAAGTACAATTAAGTATTTTTAGATTGCATGGCTTCAGCCCCATTTTCTAATAAAGTTACTCAGACTTTAAACTGCACTTACCAGTGTGTGTCGAGTACACTGACAGGAAATTCATCTGTGTCACACAGCAGGAGCCTGGAGTTCATGCTCGTCCCAAGAAAGGAGCATGAAACTAGAACATGAGTGAGACCAACACTTGAGAAGGAATCAGAATCCCAAACGAGCCGTTCATCTCCGTATTTATTGAGCTCACAAGATCTTACCCATGTGGTGAACGTGGAGAAAACAAGACCTTACCTACGCGGTGAACATGGAGAAAACAGGAGCTCAGCCACGTGGAGAACTTGCAGAAAACAATCAGACAGTAATCATTAACTTGTGTGTGTAAGAAGCAAAGGGTCTGGGGTCAAGTGGAGTTTGTGATCAAGGCACATTGATGTCAGATGGGGAGTAACATCCTGTAGCTATAACAAGCTACTCATGTGCCCCTTACACCACCTCGCTAGCTGACTTCGAGCGTTTTCGCCCCATGGTGGCAGCTTTCTGCCCTAAGCTTTTTTCTAACCAGTTTATGTGAATAGAACCTACTTCCCCACACACCTGTTTATCATCCTGTCAATATTTATCACAGGATGATATGTATCCTGGTCTATCCGGGGTGGAAAAGACTGGCGCATAAACAGGTCTGCTCTGCTGAGGGCTGCACCAATCCATGTTGCATTGTTCAGTGTCAGGGTGCTCATCACTACAGGAGTAAGGGGATCACACAAAACTCCCCAGAAGAAATACATGGAAAAAAAAGTGTGAGAGCCATTGGGCGTGTGTGTGCGTGCACACAAATAGGTTTTCAGCTTATTCGGAAATTCAAACAAGATAGCAATGTGAACACTGTGATCCTCAGAACATCCATTACTTTATCAGTTCACTTTGAGTGTAGTCAGCACTTTTAAGTGTTTAAGAAAGCAAGAAATGAACCTGTACTCTGTTGCTCAGCTAGCAATGTGCTTTATAGCTTTATAATTACAAAGCACACATATATAAACATGCACCCAAACACTGAGGCTGAGAGAAGGCAGAGGAGGAAGAGACTCTACAGTGCCATTAAGACTGAGCATTTTGTTCTCTAAGGGGCTGTTTTGGTTTTTATTGTTATTTTGCAGTTTAATAAAAATGTAAATGCCATTGTGGATGGCAAGAATGGGGAAAATAGTGAGGGGGGTGGGGAGGTGGGAGGAAAGTAGATTCCCCAGAACACCTTAGTAACAGACACAGTTGATGGCCTGGGTCCACGGCAGGTGGGGGGGGTGGGGAAGCAGGGTTAAAACTCACAGAGCACAGCATGAGTGTGGAAAGGGGTAATTCACATCTCTAGTCCACAAGGCAGCTAAATAGGAAGCTGGTTAGTGTTTGCTTCAAAGCTGTAAAATCGGGCTACACAGAAAGTAGGGGCAACAGTTATGCCAGCAAATATATATGGACAGAAATTGTACTTACATAAATCCCATTAGTTCCAAGGTAGTCCTGTGTGTTCAAGCACTTTGTTCCTTTTAGCCCTGACTGTCCCACCTTTGGGTTTTCCACAGTTTATAAGTTGGAAATAGTGATAATGTGCTGCCATAAAAAATGTGCAGCTTCTGCCATTAAGAAGAATTTTAAAATGTATTTTATTTTCTTAAAAAATTAATGTTTTTAATTTATTTCTGAGAGAGAGAGAGCGAGTGCGAGAGCGAGCGAACATGGGAGGGTCAGAGAGAGAGGGAGACACAGAATCCCAAAGCAGGCTCCAGGCTCTGAGTTAGTGGTCAGCATGGAGCCCGACGCAGGGCTCAAACCTCTGAATCTCAGGGCTCAAACCCACGAATCATGAGATCATGCCCTGAGCTGAATTCGGACGCTTAACCGATTGAGCCATCCAGGCGCCCCTCAGAATGTATTTTAAAGCTATGAGAAAGCACACATTTATCTACATTTTCCACAAATTGTTGCAACTTGTTTAGAAATATCTATTTACAGTTATAAACTAACGCTTTATAAAAATAAATTCATGGATGTCTTCTGTAAATAAATATACTCTCTTTCCATGAGCTCTAGTAGTTAGCAGAGCCAAACAAAGTGCCCAGAATAAGAGCGATAGGTTTCACTACGAATCAAACATGAACTAATTTTTCGACCCACTTTCCATGCATCTAATGGCAGTTTCTTAACCGAGGAAGTTATTTCCTCAAACTATAAATGTGGATATTTGTTAATTGCAGAAGTCACTTACTGAAGCAGTTTCTCAAAAACAGGACAAGGAAATCAGCAGTAATAGACTATGTGTCAACAATGTGAGTCTTGAGAATGAGCTTCATAAAAAAATGCTAAAATAAATCCCAGAAAGTCCCCAAACACAGAATCCAGGTGGGTCTGCCTAGGGACTGTTTTAAAGGCAGCAAGCCACCAGAAGGAAAGAAGGAAATGGAATTTAAATATTTTGATTCCCTTTTAACCATCATCTAAACTTGGATTGGACTTTTACACTAGAAGGTAATTCCTGAGCAATGCTTAAACATCCTCCTCTCTGCAGGGAAAGGTCACTGCAGGTTTAAATCTCCCTGTGCACTAGATACAGAAAAGTAAATGACTTTGAGGCATGTTTCCTGCTGAAACATAAGGCTGCGGAACTGATCTTAATTTTATGATGGAGATACATTTTATTTTCTTACTAGAATATAATTAAATCTCTAAATGTAAATGAAGCATTATCCATAACCCATTAACTGTTATAATCTGCTACAGATTTTATCCAGGGTTTTGTTGACTTTTAGTTACAAAATAATACAATGCCTACTTTTAAAAGTATCTGGATTTCAACTGAGATGCTATAAATAAGAATAAAGTCAATGGATGGACTAACAGAATAACAGACTGTAAGGACCGTTACCTGCTCAATGTAAGCAAAAACCTTAACTCAAACTATTTCTAGCTTTGAAGGAAAAAAATGTCTTATTAATTATCTCCTATTTTCACAGACTGTCACCTAATTAATTCTTCAAAAGCTTGGGGAATTGTGCTTGGATTCCCTTCTTAAGTTATCAAAATTGGCTTTTTATTCATCGACTCTGATAGTGAATCAAAACAGTTTAGAGGTTTTTAAAAAACCTGATAAATTAGAATGAAATTAAGTTTTTAAGCTGTCATCTTAGGATCTAAAGAAGAAGAAACAATGAAGGAGAAAAACAACATGGAGCTATATAAAGTTTCAAATCCAAACACAGAAGAAGCATGGCTTGTGCAGGACACTTCTGGAAGGAAGGAAACATGGTACTGATGGCTTGAAAGAAGCAACCTTGAAAACTCCTGTACTGAAAATCTGCATTTTCCTGATTTTGCCACGTTTAGCTATTACAATATATTTTTCTTCTAGTGAATTAATATGCAACAATTTGCTTTGTAATTATCTTCCAAATGATATTCTAAGCAAATTATTTATAAATATACATGTATATACATGTGTTTACTAATATATGAACACAAAACATCAGTTTTTAGAAAAGTAGATTAATATATTTATTGTGATTTTTTACTTACCAATAGAATAGAATCATTTCCATTACAATCAACACAGATATACTTTGTTATCTTAATATTGATATTAAATATTAGCATTGCTATATCATATACAGTTATTTCTTATTGACAAAATTTGACTTGTATCCTCATTTTCCCTTAAAAATTACTGCTGTGAATTTTATCATCTTCATACAGATTTCTTTGTGAACTTAAAAGTTTTCAAAATTTGTTTTTATATCTGAGGTTGTCTTTTTTACTACTTAATTTGCAAGAATAATATGTTTATGAATATTAGCCCTTTGTCATATTAAACAACTGTTTTCACCCAAGGTTTGAACTTCCATTTGCTCAATTTTTTAACACTTTTATTCATGAATTTTGGCATTCATGCCATGCTTAGGTGAGATGATATATAAAATAAAATATTTAAATTATATTAATTATGATACTGACGTATTTTTATGATGTTGCATGATGTTGCATGGTTTTATTTTTTCCACTATATTTTTTTTACATTTTATTTATTTTTTGAGAGAGAGAGAGAGAGAGAGACAGAGACAGAGAGGCAGACAGACAAACAGAAAGAGAATATGAGCAGGGGAGGGACTGAGAGAGGGGGAAAGCCAGAATCCGAAGACAGGCTCCAGGCTCAGAGCTGTCAGCACAGAGCCTGACGCCGGGCTCAAACCCACAAACTGTTAGATCGTAACCTGAGCCAAAGTCGGACACTCAACCGAATGAGCCACCCAGGTGCCCTTTTTTCCACTTTTTAAAAACATTAATTTGTTGGGGGGCCTGACTGGCTCAGTTGGCAGAGCATGTGACTCTTCGACTCTTGATCTCGGGGTTGTGAGTTCGGGCCCCAAGTTGGGTGTGGAGGTTACTTAAAAACAATAAGATCTTAAAAAAAAAACCAAAACATTAATTTGTTGGTCTGTCTATAATATATTTTGGGTCAAAATAACGATTAATCCAACTTCTCCTGTTCTCTCCAGGTAGTTATTTGTGTCCACCCATTCATTAACTAACTCGCTAGCTTGGCAGAGGAAGAGAACACTGTACAGTGTCTTCCTGCTCTTTATCCCCTTTAGGCAGTCTGTTATTAGTATGCTATTTGATCACTGGACGTTAACACCAGTCTTCACAATTTACAAGCCAGTCTCATCTTTCTACTCTGTACAAAGTTTCATGACTAAGATTATACATTATAACCAACTTTCATTTAATTTTAATGAGAATATGAGTAGTGTTAATTTATTAGGGCCTCTTCGAACATAATTTATTAGGAATCAACATGTACAAATAAATAGACCACATCCTATAGAATTTGGTGAAATCCTATAATCTAGGAATGAGTTATACCACACCTCATATATCAGTAAACATGGCTGATTAAATTCACTCTGAGAAAGTTCATATCCATGCTAATATTTTTAAGGTTTTTAAAAAAATTTATATTGAGTTAGACTTTGAAAAAATATTTTATAGAAATGATGTTGCCAATGAGCTTATTAAGTTAATTTAAGAACATTTTAATTATCTACTATATTTTATGTTATCCAATATTGTATTCATACAAAAAGAATGATAGCTTGTTTTAAAGTATTTTTTAAATATACTGTTTTTTTATACTTTAACTAGAAGAAATTTTAAGTTAAAGTTGAGATTAAAGGCTTCTTATCTTCCCTTGATTTTACAGTTTGTAGGTTGTTTTGCTTTGTTTTGGGACCAGACAATGACTTAGGACAGCAAAAATCATGAACACACACAGTGGTTTGCTAGATTAATTCACTAATATATACTGAACTACTTCCGTGTGACATGCACTGTTCGGACATGCTGATGTAGAATATCTTTGCCACCATTCATCGCTGGCATGGCCTGGTGAGATCACATTCTGGTGAAATCCATGCCCTCACCTGCTCAACTGAATGTGCATAAAGAGAAAGACAACCGTTTTCACTGGATCTTATCCCAGATCGCCTTATTTCCTCCCCAGCAATCACACTACATTGCCGCAAGCCATTTTCTCTCTCATTTTGTCTTCTGTTGTTCCTACTTCCTCACACTGTGAGCACGTCCGGGTTTTTAAAAAATACAGTCTGTGTGCTGTTGACGCCCAAAAGAAAGCTGGACCAGCCCTGAACCATGAGCTTGAGAAACAGCAGACGCCTCTGGCTCCACGGGGTGGTCTCCAGGTACTTTAAGTGTCTGTGCCAGGTTCTGAGCTTCTGAGGTAGTCCTGCCAGCTGCCTCCTCATGGTGCCACCGGGTGTCAGCTAAAAACAACTGCATTTTAACCACAACCCAGGCCAACAACCCATCATCTCTTTTCTGTTCATTCATGACTCCACACACAGCACGTTCGGTCAAGTCACTGCGAGATGTGTCATAATCCAATCATTTCCCGCCACCCCACTGCCATCATATGGTGATATGTGTCTACGCTACCAAGTATGGGCCGTGCCTGGGTGCTACAGCCACATCTATAATTTACACGCAGAAACACACACATACCATACCCATCCACTTGAATATCAATACCATCTATCTGTATATGTTAAGGAAATATACATCTATTTCTATTTTGCAAAAACATGAAAATTGTTATGATTCTTCCAGTGTACTGAAAAGGTGCCATCTAGAAATATGGCTTTCTTCTTCCTTTGACCTACTAGTGTCTCCAATCCATCAATAGATCCCTTGATATCCAACTTCATGGTATCAATCAGCTATGTCTCTCCCTCCCTAAGTAAATCAATCTGATCACTTTAACACAAATATACAGGGATGATATGAATGAGGTGTGTGTGTGTCTGTGTCTGTCTGTCTGCAAATGATCTTTGAAACATATTAGTGTCAGTTCTTTATAAAAAATAAAGAGATGGTGTTTCTTCTTTTTCTGTGTGTGGGACATATGAATTAGCAAGCTCCCTTTCAACACTGTTGGGTTTGTTGCTTTGTAGGGGAGAGAGCTCTTAGCTTGCCTCCCTGACCTTTCCTGGTTTTGACTTTGTTGCTCTATCTCAGGTCCATGTAGGCGGTTGTAACCCCTAAACGTGCATATGCTGCACAAAGGTTTTGTTTGTTGTTACTGACACAGTAGTTACTTCTCGTTCTTCCTACATACATCCTAGTGTCCGTGGTTGGTGATGCACCTGTGGTTTCCCATTTTACCCTTTATCAGGCTAAGTAGTTGTTCATTTCACATGATTTTTGAAAAACCTCTTAGGTTTAATTGCCAATTTTATATTTTTGTTTCATATTTATATTTTTACTTCTAATATTCCATCTTTATGTCTATTCATGTTTGTCCTATTTTTCTTACATTTGTTTGGTTGGTTTCTTGCAGAATGCTAAATCCTCTTATTCTTCCTTGTGTTCTTCTGTTAATAATGTAAGTTTTTAAGAGGAGGCTTTGTGTGTTGTTACAACTGCATCCCATTGGTACCGATGGTCATGTTTTCATTGTTTCTGCTTCTGGGATTCAATGATGAATCATCAACCCAGGGGATGTTTTTAAAGCATCTTTAGCTTTCTTCAAAGTGATTCTCTTTTGTGTTTTGTTCTGGCATTTACTTTTGTTGTTAACTTTTTGTGTTAAAATGCAATATGTTGGGGCGCCTGGGTGGCTTAGTTGGTTAAGCGTCCGACTTTCGCTTGGGTCATGATCTTGAGGTTCATGGGTTCGAGCCCCGCGTCGGGCTCTGTGCTGACTGCCAGCTCAGAGCCTGGAGCCTGTTTCAGTCTCTGACTCCCTCTCTCTCTGACCCTCCCCTGCTCACGCTGTCTCTCTCTCCTAGAAATAAATAAAACATTTAAAAAAAAAAATAAAATAAAATGCAATATGTTCAGAAAATACGATCTGTACCAACACAGCTCAAAATGTGCTTTATAACTGGCATCATGAGCACTGCCTGGGAGCCAGTTAGCTGCAAATCTAGGAATCAGCATTTCTGCAGGTGGGGCCCAGAAATCCAGGCTTTCCTAGGGATTAGGTTCATTCCTGCACATGCCAAAGTGTAAATGGGAATTTCTGCTTTCCCTGTTTCTACTTTGGATTCCTTTCTCCTCTGCTTTCCACTACTGTTTGGTAATTAGTCTGTGGACACAGGAAAAGCAGGTACATCTTTATCATCATCATCATCATCATCATCATCATCATCATCATTATCATTTGAACAGCAGAATTTAACAGGTTATACACTCCTTGAAAGGAATAAATCCAAAGTCTCAAGAGATAGCAACATATCTAGGGTAGATTTGGAAACAACAACAACACAAAAACTCATTCACCAAAGTGTCTACTTTCTTCTCCAACAAAAAGACCACGAAACCAATCATCTCAGCAATGACAATGCTGCCTTGAATGAAATGCTGGACCCATGGGCACTGGTGAGATAAAGTATCTAATTTAATTTTGAAATGAGTATCTGCAGAAAACACTTTACAGATTAGACTATGAATATAGTTCCTAAATTCTCACACCTAAGACAAGTTGAGCTTGAGTTCATATAGGACAGTTTTTTTTAATACTAACTAAACTATATTCCTGTGGGTAAAAATAACCCTGATTCAAGACAGGCCTAAAAATAGATTTCTCATTACATAGGAAAATGTTTGATGAATAATTCCACCACCACTATTCTGTTTGCTTCACTAGCAGGGAGGAAAATTTCATATGCTTTTTCTTAAGTAAATCATCAAACCATTTTACTCTATTTTATTATCTTACATATTTTATTTTATCTCATCTTATTCTATTTTATTGTTAACATACAGTATAATAATAGTTTCAGGTGTACAATACAGTGATTCAAAACTTCCATACATCACCCTGTGCTCATCACAAGTGCCCTCCTAAATCCCCATCACCTATTTCACCAATCCCCCCACCCCGCTCCCCTCTGGTGAACATTAGTGTATTCTCTGTAGTAACAGTCTGTTTTGGAGTTGCTGGTTTTTTTTCCTTTTGTTCATTTATTTCTTAAGTTCCACATGAGTGAAATCACATGGAATGTGTTTTCCTCTGACTTATTTGCTTAGCATTATACTCTTCAATTCCATCCATGTTGTTGTAAATGGCAAGATTTCATTCTTTTCTATGCCCAAGTAGTATTACCTTGTAAATGTGTACCACTTCTTCTTTATCTACTATCGATGGATAGTTGGGCTGCTTCCGTAATTTGACTACTGTAAATAATGCTGTAATAAAACAAGTGTGCCTATGTCCCTCCAAATTATCAGTTTTGTTTTCTTCAGGTAAATATATGGTTTTGGAATTACTGGGTCATATGGTATTGGTATTTTTCATTTTTTGAGTGACATCCATACTGTCTTCCACGTGAGGGCACCAGTTTGCATCCCTATCAACAACGAAAGGGGGGGTCCCCTTTCTCCACATCCTCCCCCACACTTGTTTCCTGAGTTGTTAATTTTAACTATTCTGACAGGTATGAGATAGTATCTTGTTGCTGTTTTGATTTGTATTTCCCTGATGATGAGTGATGTTGAGCATCTTTTCTTGTGTCTCTTGGCCATTTGGATGTCTTTTTTGGAGAAATGTCTGTTTATGTCTTCTGCCCATTTTTAATTTTTAACTGTACTAAGTATGGGTTTTTCTGATATTGAGTTGGAGGAAGTCCTTTATTTATTTCTGATACTAAACTTTTACCAGACATGTCATTTACAAATATTTTCTCCCATTAAATAGACTGCCTTTTAGTGTTGCTGATTGTTTCCTTTTCTGTGAAGAAGCTTTTTATATTGATGTACTCCCAATAGTTGCTTTTTGCTTTTGTTTCTCTCGCCTCAGGGGAAATATCTAGAAAGATGTTATAGCTGATGTCAAAGAAGCTACTACCTGTGCTCTCTTCAAGGATTTTTATGGTTTCAGATCTCACATTTAGGCCCTCAATCCATTTTGAGTTTACTTTTGTGTAGTGAGTGGGAAAGTGGTCTATGTCCATCTTACATATGCTGTTGTCTAGTTTTCCCAACCCATTTGGTTGAAGAGACTGTCTTTTCCCATTGCAAATTTTTTTCCTGCTTTGTTGAAGATTAATAGACCATATAATCATGCATTTATTTATGGGTTTTCTTTTTTTCTTTCCTTTCCTTTTTTTTTTTTTTTCCGGTGGGGTGAGTTTCCCTTCTATTGATCTACGTGCCTACTTTTGTGCCAGTACCATACTGTTTTTATCACTACAGCTTCACAATATAACTGGAAGTCTGGAATCATGATGCTTCTGGTCTTGTTTTTACTTTTGAAGACTGCTTTGCTATCTGGGATCTTTTGCAGTAAAATGTTTATTTATCCATCACTTTTTTCAATCCAAACAATAATAGTTGACTTTTAAAAATTTTATCTATCTATCTATCTATCTATCTATCTATCATCTATCTATCTATCTATCTGTCTATCTAGAGGCATGCATTGGGGAAGGGCAGAGAGAGGGAGACAAAATCTCAATCAGGGTCCACACTGTCAGTGCAGAGCCTGATACAGGGTTCAAACTCACAAACTGTGAGATCATGCCCTGAGCCACACAGGTGCCCCAATAGTAGACATTTATTAAGTATTCATTACATGCAAGATTCTATTCTTACTTATATATTAATTAGTTTATGTTTGACAATTATGTGTTAAGAAATGGCAACAATTGAGGCTTATAAAAGTTGTTTCCCAACCAAATTACTCCCATGGCCAGTGAGTACAAAAGCAGGATGTGCACCTTGGTCCAGCTGGCATGAATGACCTTGCTGTCTACCGCCATACCATACTGTCTTCATGTGGGGTTGAGGAATAAAAAGCTGAACTACACCTATTTTCTTTTTTTTAATGTTTATTTTGAGAGAGAGAGAAAGAGTGCCTACACGAGTGGGGGAGGGGCAGAGAGAGAGATAAGTGAGAATCCCAAGCAGTTTCCGTGCTGTTGGCACAGACCTTGATGCAGGGCTCGAACCCATGAACTGTGAGATCATGACCTGAGCCAAAATCAAGAACTGGACTGGACTAACCGACTGAGGCACCCACGCGCCCCAACGTGAATTATCTCTATTTTCAATGTTAACGAAGCTCTCAAGTTAAGATGCACGTGTGTGTTTTGTGTACATTAATTTTGACACTGGGTACAAATAAATAAAAACTGAAAATGGTATACAAACTCTTAGGAGCATCCAGACAAAGAAAATGGACAAGTCTCAGCAGGAGGAGATCTTATCATATTAGTCTACCCTGCATTGACTGGAAGAGTAACGACATTAGGAACAGAGAGTAGCATCATATTAATAACAATAATAACACCTTCATAAAACCAAATCAAGATTTTTTGAAACACTAAACTCCACAATTGGCTTTGGGAGAAAAATAAGCAATTTATTTAGCAATTTTCTTACATATGTATATTTGGCAGACTATCACCATATTAAATTTTGATGAACTTTCCTAAGTAGCTAATAGGGATATTCAGAGTCAAGGATCTATCCTTATCCTTGACCTTAGATATTTGAGCATAGCCTAATTTATCATAAAATCATCAAAAAAATGTTATTGCAATTCACTTAAAGTTACAATATTTCATCATACAATTTAAAGCTATGTTAAGTATTAAAAAAGAGTAACAGTAAAAGATGTCACCCTTTCAAATAAGCTACGAAATGTTGACTCTAGCAATTTGCTGCCCCTAAACTTTGATTGATAGGCTCAAGTCAGGGACAAAAGCCCCAAAAGGATTTTAGAAAGGCAGATTTTTTATTTTAAGTGTATTAATTGCATAGTTAATACCATGAATCATATTATTGGCTACAATTAATAGATACATAAAATTATCTTTCTAACAGATGCTGAAAGATAAAATGATAGTTTAAATTTTTGGAAACTTCGATATTATTCTTTACTCCTTTCTTTCATAATGGATGTCAAGTCCATTAGGAGATCCTATTAATTTACCTTCCATATACTCTTTACCCATGGTTTGCCTCCCTGGGTGTTTAGCCATCTGCTCAAATTCATCTTGTCAAAGGGGTCATTACTAGTCATCCTATTCAGATGAGGAATCCCCTAACATTACTTTCTAACCTTTTATGTGCTTTTCATTAGAGCACTCACCTCCAGCTGGCATTATTTCATGAAACTTTGTGATAATAATAATAAACAAGATCTTAAATTATTAAGGGATCACATGATTATAAGGCTGCACTACTGTCAAAACCATTTTTGGATCTGGTGCATACTGTTAAAACTATTCTAAAATAAGGAAGTCCCAACCACTAGGCAATCACATTCTAACTTGCCCCACCCACTTCCCACCCTTAGCACGTCAGAAATTTGGCCAGCCCAGCCCACAGTGGAGAACAGGACAGGGATGGTCCTGGAAATCAAGTAGGGTCAGCTCCTATGTGAGTAGGAGCCATGTCGGGTGCACTGTTTCAGGGCCCAATGCCTCTCACAGTTATACATCCTTGCACTTGTCCCATTACAATAGACAGGAATACTGTTTAGTTTACTTATTACCCAGTGCAAAATAGTAGGTAGTATTATATATTACAATTAACATATGCAGCAACAATTACGGAATGAATTTGATTGCCATGGCCGTGCTAGGGTATGGATTATGTTTCTAGGAAAACTGTGGAGGGATTAATTTCCTAATCTTTTAAGTGTTCCATGAACTAAGTAATACTTTCAGCCTTCAGTAGTCACCTACAGGGCTCATTCTACTCACAGACAAACTATTAACAGGAGCAGGTGAAGCAGGAGACAGACGCCAGTCAAATGAGTCATTCCCATTATTTGGCATCTCGCTTCGTCACACAGCCTCTCCCAAAACCAGAGTGGCTGAGGGTCTTCCAAAAACGTGGTGTTTGGAAAAAGCTGATAAGGCTGCCAGAATATTGCCTCATGACTTAGAAGGTTACAGTGAAATGGGAGAATGCTCCAAACTTGATCCTGTGTAGAAAATCTAATTCAGCCATGGAAAGAGCTGTGTTCCCATCATGACATACTTAGAAAATCCTAGTTTCAAAAGGCAATAAAGAGACATACAGAAAAAGATATTTCAGGTTGACCAATGTGTTATTTGTTCCAAAAAAGCTTAACATGAAGAAAACCAAACCAACCTTCTTCAATCTGCTTATTGCTTTGCCTATCACCATGTTAACCTCCATGTGATTTCCTTCTAAGCTTTCCTGCATTCCACATATAATTAGACAGAAATTCAACTTTACTAACTCAAGGCAACAAATATTCTACAAAGTGCCCCCTTATCATCTGATTTCCTAAGTTACTGAGCTCTCTAACCCTACTTGCCTTTATAAACCGAGAGAAACAAATTCAACGCTATGTTCCTGAATTTTGTGATATTTTTGGCTCTATAATGTAATCCTTATTCAGCGAAAAGCAGGTAAACTGCCAACTTATGTTACATTTTAATATAGTGAAATGTGACACAACAAATTAATTATGTATGTATACCTGTATATCTTTCACTGGGTGATAAAGAACCTGTATTCACTAAAATAGGCACCCTTCCTGCTTCCCCACAGATCCAAACATTACAATAAAATTGTCACTCATTGGTGGGTATGGACATCTCCCACTCCAGGGAGGGGAAAACCATGTGGCTGCAGCAGAAGACAGGGGCAGAAGGGGAGCCCTGTACATAAGGTGTGGTTTCTCTTTAATACGGCTTCTGGGAAGGGTTTGAAAAACCACATTTAAATGAATGAGGCCAAAACGCAAGCTCAACGTGTGCATAAAAAAAGTATGAGATTAAAGGCAAGAATTCGAGAATCCAGTTGAAGACTGTTCAGAAGAGATCAGACTGATCATGGGCAGGTCTGCTTCTGGGCTCACAGGATGCAGCCTGGCAGAGAAGAACAAGGGTCATTTTCTCCACACCATCCCAAAACCCATCAATGCTGTGGATTACAGGTGTGAGGGGACAGAGTGGAAACAAAGCACTTAGCACTGACACCTGTGATTTCACAAGAGATGACATCAGCATGTTATCTTTCAGTGTTCTTGGAGTGGTTCTCTCTGCCTCCAACATTGACTGGGATTCAGTATCTACCAGCGCAGGGGCTGTACTTATTGTGCTGATGTTCAACTGAGGGGCCTAGAACCATGCCTGATACAAAGCAGGTCTCCAATAACTGCAGGCTGAATGGGTGGATGGAGTGCAAGCCTCAGCAGGGGAGGAAGATGACAGAACGCACTATGTGATGACTTCCTGGACAGATAGGCACTATGTGCCGTAGATGTAAGAGTCTCCTTGCTGATTCCCAGAAACAAATAAGAGAAGAGAATAGCGTGGAGCTACCAATGTCCCCCTTGGTCAAATGGAGGCTTGGAGTCCATGTAATTCATCCATGAAAATAAATTCAGATCGTTGTTTATGGATAAACTTGTGAGTTTAGGTGTCATTTGGATTTCATACCTAAGAGCAGTAAAGCGTGAAGGTTAACTTGACAAAGAACATGATAAAATGATGCCAGCCTGTAAGTTAGGGTGACTTCCCATTTGCTCTTCATTTGTATTTTCCCAAATATATAGTAAAGCAAAAAACTCAAAACATAAACATAAAACCAAAATAAAATCTATATTTAAAACAATATGGGTCATGACTTCCACTCTTAGTAATGACTCTATAAGACTGTTCTGGACAGTCACCTGCCAAAACACACCTGTAACAGCTGGATACGTTGCTTTTGCATTTATTAATTTATTAAGGTGGTAATTTTATTAAGATTGATCTATAGATTCATTGCATTCCTAGTAAAAATTATGGTGGGTCTTTTTGAACAAAATGACAAACTGATTCCAAAATTTAAAAGGAAAAGCAAATAAACTAGAACAATCAGAACCATTTTATAAAGAAAGAGTTTAGTGTACCTATACTACCTGCTCTTAAGATTTACTCCCAAGCTACAGGGACCAAGAGAATGCTTTGTTCGCCTGAGGATATACCTATAGTTCAGTAGAATATGGTCAAGACACAGAACATCACTTATACAGTCAACTGACTTTTGACAAAGGTGTCTGGATAAATTAATGCGATAAAAAATGATTTTCAATAAATGGTACTGGAATAACTGGATTTCTGTTTGGAAACAGAATAAACTTTTATTTCGCTTCACACCCACCCCATTAAACACACATACATAGAGTCGCCTGGGTGGCTCAGTTGGTTGGGCGTCCGACTCGGCTCAGGTCATGATCTCGCGGTTCATGGGTCCGAGCCCCGCATCGAGCTCTGTGCCGACAGCTAGCTCAGAGCCTGGAGCTTGTTTCAGATTCAGTTTCTCCCTCTCTCTCTGATCCTCCTCTGCTCATACTGTCTCTCTCTCTCAGAAATAAATAAAAAACAATAAAAAAATTTATAAACACACGTGCATATACACAATAGATTACAGAACTAAATGTAGGCATTAAGTCTATTAATATAGGGAAAAACAGTGACACTGGGTAAGGCAAAGATTTTGTCAACAGAAAAAAAGTTTAATCCATAAAAGAGAAACAGTGCTAACATGTATTCCATAAAAGTGAAAACAAAAACAAAAAAAAAGTCAGCTACAGACTGGGAAAAATTACCCATAAAACCTATGATCTGACAATGGAGTTGAAAACATAAAATGCATATTTAAAAAATCTCTAACATTTCAAAAATAATAAAATATCAAACTTAAATAATGGTAAGATATTTAAAATAATACTTCCAGAAGAAGACGTATGAGCGGACAAGAAGTCCACAGAATAATGGAACTTCATGCAACAGCAAATCATTAAACACAACACCAGAATGGCTAAAGTTAAAAAGACTGACATTACCAAGTGTCAGCAAGGAAACAGAACAACGCTAACCCACATGTTGCTAGTAAGAATGCCAAATGGTCTACCAACTTTCCTAAACCCGCAGGCAGTTTCTCCAACTTTTAAACACACATTTGCCACATGAGCCAGCAATTCCATCAGATGTCCCCAAAAGAAAGGACAACGTATATTCACAAATAAACTTGTGTGCAAATATTCATAGTGGGGCTTTCCAAAATAGTTAAAAAACTGTAAATAATTCAAACATGCATCGACTCATAAAAGGATAAACAAACTGCAGAACGTTCAGAGATGTAAAGGGACAACGTATTGATCTACAGAGCGACAAGGATAAAACTTAAGAACATAACACAGAGGGAAGGAAACCAAATAAAAAAGACTGAACACTATATTATCCCACTTGTATGATATTGTAGAAGAGGAAATATAAATCATTCTTCTACATGACTGACAAAAATATATTTTTCTAGACAAATAAGTGAGAATTCATATTAAAAACACCACATTATATAAAAGAAGGTAAAAAATATATTCAGAAGTCGCATCTACCTCTATTTGTGTATTTTCTCATACTAAGAATATACCAGGGTGAGGGCCCAAGGCCTCCAAAGCTCTTCAGCTAAGAGAACTTTCTCTGAGGAAAAGAAAAATTCCCCATTAAGTTAAATTAAAATTAAAATGCTCCATTAGGTCAGGCATGAAGGACAGATCCTCAGTGAAAATGCTGCGGGTGAAGGTGACAGCTGAATTGTTTTGCCCAGTGAAATACTGGTCCTAGATACATACCGGCAGTAATGAAAAGGGACATCAGCCGTGGGGTCACAGGCTCCTATGAGGGTCAGATCCAGGGGGACTGCAGAATGCATAAGTCCAGGGTGGTTTACCCTGAGAGTGTCCAGGGTCCACGGAGGGAGCCCCTAGGACACGTGACAGAGGCTTTACAGCTGGAGTTTTCTCTCTCCCCAGGGCCTGTTTTCTGAGACCTCACACAGTATGAAGACTGTGAGCAAACACAGCCTGCTCGCTCCTGTCTGCAGGCATTTAAGCCACTGAGATTCTGTTATAACCCCAGACCCTCCCCACAATTAGGGTCACTTCGCTTGATCAACTACTCTGATATTTACGGGTCCTCACTGTGACTCTGAAATTTTGGTAGATTCACCCACGTCCAAACAGAGCAGTGAAACTGCTCATGACCTTCTTCTCGATCAGCCGTGCAATCTTTCATTGTCACAATCTTCAGGGACACAATTCTATGACCACATGAGAGCTCAGTCATTACCGGATGTCTTCCACCTCATCTGAACATGGCCTGATGCCTCCCAGCAGCCCCTGGTATCCTGGACCTCTGTGAGCCTGCTAGTCACGTACACACAGGCAGAGGTGACCTCACCTCCCTTCTCCCATTCCCTTCTCTCATGGCATCTCCCAAGACACAGGTAGTTACCGCTCAACAGCCAGCACGCATAACACTCTTTCCACTTTGTCCTTTTGTGGAATGTTCTCTGATTATCCACTGGTTAAATCAGTTGTCAAATTTATCATATGTGGGAGGTGCTTTGAATCCTGATGTCACGTTAGTGTATAACATGGAAGTTCAGGTGCCTCCTTATTATTTGATTTTCCTACGTATCATCCACATGCATTTGGGTGCAGAAACAAGTGTTGGCAGGGTCGATTTCTACAGATGTAGAGTCTTCTGGACTCTCTTCTGTGAGAGTAGCTACAGCTACCACATTATGATTTCAGTCTGTGATACTTATCCTCCTAACTCTGTGTGTGTGAAGGAATACGTAAGTCAAAAACAGGTGACCATAATATTTCAGTAAATTCAAGTCATGATCAATGAGAAGAAATTCAATTTTAGAAGGAGAATTAGCATCCTGAATTGTTTAAAATTATATAAAATGTAGGTTCGATCTTGGAGGATGGATCTTATCAAATATGCCATTTATTTTATACGTGGTTAAGATAAAGATAAACAGAATTTCTAAATAGATCACTGCTACGTCACATTTAGATGATAAATGTAAAGTACTTTTCTCCAAGCCACAAGTATCCCACCTACTATTTTTCAGCTGAAAAAATAACCTTAAATTTTATTTTCAAAATTCAAAATGTGGCTTTATACTTCCTTAACACAATGTGATGTTTTGGTTAAAATTAATGTAAGATATTCTTACGGGTGAGGCTTTTGCTTTTTCCCTGAGCAACAAGTGACCCATACAGATGCGAGTGTCTACATTGTACTGCTTTGAGGGATTATCTAAACAGAACAGCCATTCCACACATTAGCAGAAGTTTCATGTATGAATGGCAAGTCAGGCAGTTGTGTCGGAGTCCCTGGGGCAGGAGAACTAGACTGGACATTTTCATTAAAGGCAGAAGGAAACTTATTGATTTTGATTCTATACATTTCAAGTAAATATTAGGCAGTCCATTTTTCTTGATTAAACTTCTTTTGAGACCACTGTTACAAGTATTGAATTTCATCAAGAAAATCACGCAGAGAGGTTTTGCTTTTGTTTTTGTCTTCCATTAGCTGAAACATTATCCAGGAATGAGTTAAGAAATACGCTAGAACATTCAGAAAGTAATGTGATAAAAGGTACTGTAACCCATTTTTTAAAGAAGGCACAGTAAAACCTGGGATTGCAAGTAATTTGTTCTACGAGTGCTCTGCAAGATGAGCAAACACTTCTAATAAATGTTAACTTGATAAACGAGCCATGGCTTGCAACATGAATAGTGGTGACGCCAACATCACATGATCACAACTGAGTCAAAGGTTCTTGAAATTCACTTTGACTTACAAGTGCTTTGGATTACAAACATGTTTCCAGAATGAATTACATCTGCAAACCAAATACTTCAGGGGCGCCTGATGGCTCAGTCAGTTAAGCGTCCAACTTTTGGTTTTGGCTCAGGTCATGATGTCATGATTTCATGGGCTCAAGCCCAACGTCGGGCTCTGTGCTGACAGCATGGAGCCTGCTTGAGATTCTCTCTCTCCCTCTCTCTCTCTGCCCTTCCCCTGCTTACTCACACATACTCTCTCAAAATAAATAAACCTTAAAAAAAAGGCATTTCAAATAGTTTCAGAATCACCAAAGTATGAGTAGTTTATGCAAGACATTACCACTAATATATTAAACTCCAATTAAACCTTATTATTTAATAATGGAATAATTGATGTGTTCCACATACTTAGGAATATACTAATATTCTTTAATTATAAGTCAGTTATTTAAACAGAGAAGCAGAAATGTATAACAAAAATCTTTAAAATAAGAAAAAATGTATATAGCACTAGATATACTTTAACCACAATAATTTTCTTTTCTTTTAAAAGACAAGTAATTACCTACTGAAACAATTTTATGGATTTAGTTGTAAGATAGGAAGCTAATGCATTACTTATCTTTCACCATCCTCTAAAAATTGTCATCTACATACTGACTTTGTTTCTGCCAGTGATAAATGTGGCAGAAAGAAAACGGTTAGCTTTGCTGTACCAGCAGTTACAAAACTATCTGTCTTGATATATCATAAAAATTTATTTAAAACCCATTGAGAAGGAATAAATATGGAATTCCATAATGTCATTTTTACATTCACTTTTTCAGAGAATATCTTCACTTTAAAATATGTGTTCTTACACTTTATAGGCAGTACTTACCTTCCTAATGTGAAATCTACTTCCCACTGTTACTCCATGAATAATTCTGGTACGGAAAGTTATCTCAGTAAATCTCTCACACATCTCAAGTAAGAAACACTGCCATTTATATTGTCTTATCAGAGAGAGGAAGAGGTAACATCACATATTCCTTTCAAAATCCCTACAGCGTATATTTAACCACAGAACCCTATGCTTGTATTGTTTCTAACCACCTCTGAAGTACTGAAATATTACCATGCTTGGGCAGCAAATACGAGTCAATGTACATGTTTATTCTGGCATCAATTTAAAACTGCACAAATGAAGACCCAAATAACTAAGCAGGTTTTTGTTTTTTTTAATATCAACTGAAATGTGAGAAATTAAAGACTAAAAAGTTAGGTCAAGGTGTAACCTATGAGGTGGGAAGAAATGGGCTACATTTTCTATATTAGAACATATTTCCATGAAAGTCCTTATGAAATTAAGAACCAAAGGAGGATTTAGTAGCAAGTTGAGAATAGAGAGCTCAGTTGAATCAGGCCATGAGGGATGCACAAATGGCCTGTCACCCTCCTCAAGTGACAAAACTCAAAGATAATCTACTCAAACTGACCACCTTGAGCCAAAACTGGCCCAAACAACCATTAATTCAGTTAACATAAAGTAATAAATCAAAACATTTACTTAATTCTTAAAAATATAAGAGATAGAAATTCAATATGGTGCTATAGAGAAAGCACTAGAAGGGAAAGATGAAAGAAAAATTAAAAGCACTAAACAGCAAAGATTATCCCTTGTACCTTTTGCATTTACCCTTTATGTTTAGTAAAAATAAATAAATAAAATAAAATAAAGGAACTTAGGAAGCAGTGTCTAGGATTAAAAATAAAAGAAACTAGGAGTTTGTTACCAGTTTCAAAAGTTATTTTTCTGCTTAACGATATGCTTTTACCCATGACGTGTCAACTCTTATGAAACCTGTCTTTACAAAGTAAACAGAAACCTGGAAAAAATTTATATGCAACTGCTCTTCCTGTGCCCTGGGCCACAGACGGTAGAGAACCATGTAGGTAGGAACTAACCAGGCACATTCTCCAAGTTTTCCCGTTCTGAGGTTTACCAACTGCAGTCAAGAAAGGGAGCAGAGACAGAATCACACGTGTGTCACACAGAGGAGAGAAGGACCAGAGTCAGGGACATGAAGGAACCCGGATTTGCAAGACAGAGTACTGTAGGGAAAGGGGGTCTCCAGAGATTGAGTTCCAGAAGGAGCTGCCCTTGGGTCTGGCCTCAGGTGACAATGTGCACATGAACTGGCTGGGGCTGAGCACAAGGGCTGGGGAATCCTCAGGGAACTTCTAGGCCAAACAGGCTCCGGATCTCACAAAGTGCTATAAATCTCTTGAGAACCCAGGAGCAGAGAACTAATGTCATTAGATACAGGGGGGCTTCCTCGAGACCCCAGACTAACCGGGCCCCTCAGGGCAGCTACACAGCCTAGAAGTGGGGACTCCGGATTTTCCCAAAGTCTACAAAACACACATTTAAATAAATCGAGCTGATCTGGATATCATCAGCCTAACATATGCATAAGTATGTTGCCTTGAGGGAAATGCGTGAGAGACAGAAAAAATATTGGAAGAAATCACAGCTAAGGAATTACCACATCTGATAAAAAGTATAAACTAATGATGCAAAAAGCTCAATTAAGCCTAAGGACCATAAACATAAAGAAACTCACATAAAGACAGGTCATGAGGACTTTAGAAAGTGGGATGTAAGGACATTTTAAAGAGCCCCATACTTCGCAGGGCCAGCACGAAGCTATCAGCTGTGGCATGAATAAATGCTTAACATATAGTAAGTAGAAGAAGCTCCTCATAAAAGGCTATACTGTAGGAATCCACTTTTTTCTTTTTCTAGGAGAGAGAGAGAGACAGGGTGAGCAGGAGAGGGTCAGAGAGAGAGGGAGATACAGACTCTGAAATAGGCTCCAGGCTCTGAGCTGGCAGTCAGCACAGAGCCCGACGCGGGGCTCGAACCCACGAACCACGAGATCACGACTTAAGTGAAAGTCAGACGCTTAACCAACTAAGCCACCCAGGCGCCCCTGTAGGAATCCACTTTTATGAAAGGTCTAGAACAGGTCAATCTATAGGACAAAAGGTAGATGAGGAGTTCCCCACAGCTAGGGGTGGGGAATTTGGGCAGGACCTGCTGAGGGGCCGGTTCTTCCTTTCAGGGAGAAACAAAAGATTTTAATTTATTTTTTATTTTTTAAATAGTTTATTGTCAAGTTGGTTTCCATATAACATCCAGTGCTCATCCCCACAAGTGCCCTCCTCCATGCCCATCACCCCCTCCCCTCTTCCCACCCCCATCAGCCCTTGGTCTGTTCTCGGCATTCAAGAGTCTCTCATGGTTTGCCTCCCTCCGTCTCCCCCACTATTTCTCCCCTTCTCCCCCACGAACCTCTGTTAAATTCCTCCTAATCCTCCTATACCTGCAAACATATGGTAGCTGTCCTTCTCTGCCTGATTAATTTCGTTCAGGATAACACCCTCAAATTCCATCCATGTTGCTACACATGGCCAGATTTCATTCTTTCTCATTGCCATGTAGTATTCCATTGCATAGATAAACCACATCTTCTTGATCCATTCGTCCGTTGATGGACACTTAGGCTCTTTCCATATTTTGGCTATTGTTGAGAGTGCGGCTATGAACATTAGGGTACATGTGCCCCTGTGCACCAGCACTCCTGTGTCCCTTGGGTAAATTCCTAGCAGTGCTATTGCTGGGTCATAGGGGAGTTCTATTGTTATTTTTTTGAGGAACCTCCACACTGTTTTCCAGAGGGGTTGCACCAGCTTACATTCCCACCAACAGTGTAGGAGGGTGCCCGTTTCTCCACATCCTCGCCAGCATCTAGAGTTCTCTGATTTGCTCATTTTAGCCACTCTGACTGGCTGAGATGGTATCTCAGTGTGGTTTTGATTTGTATTTCCTTGATGAGAAGAGATGCTGAGCATCGTTTCACGTGTCTGTTGGCCATCTGGATGTCCTCTTTGGAGAAGTGTCTGTTCATATCTTCCGCCCATTTCTTCACTGGGTTGTTTGTTTTTCGGGTGAGTTCCTTATAGATTCTGGATATCGACCTTTTATCTGATATGTCATTTGCAACTATCTTTTCCCATTCCATTGGTTGCCTATTAGTTTTATGGATTGTTTCCTTTCCCATGCAGAAGCTTTTCATCTTGATGAGGTCCCAATAGTTTATTTTTGCTCTTGATTCCCTTAACTTTGGCGATGTGTCAAGTAAGAAATTGCTGTGGTTGAGGTCATGGAGGTTGTTTCTTGCTTTCACCTCTAGGGTTTTGATGGTTCCCTGTCTCACGTTCAGGTCCTTTATCCATTTTGAGTTTTTTTTGTGTGTGTATGGTGTGAGAAAACGATCTGGTTTCATTCTTTTGCATGTTGCTGTCCAGTTCTCCCAGCACCATCTGTTAAAGAGGCTGTCTTTTTTCCATTGGATACTCTTTCCTGCTTTGTCAAAGATTAGTTGGCTGTACACTTTTGGGTCCAATTCTGAGTTCTCAATTCTATTCCATTGGTCCATGTGTCTGTTTTTGTGCCAATACCATACTGTCTTGATGATGACAGCTTTGTAGTAGAGGCTAAAGTCTGGGGTGGTGATGCCTCCCGTTTTGGTTTTCTTCTTCAATATGACTTCGGCTATTCGGGATCTTTTGTGGTTCCATACAAATTTTAGGATAGTTTGTTTTTAAATTAGATTGTAGTGATGTTTGCACCACACTGTGAGTTCACTAAAAACTTTGGACTGGGCACTTCAAATGGGTGAAATGCATTATGTGTGAATTATATCTCAATAAAACTTACATGAAAAGAAAAGAAAGAAATCACAGGCTAGTCTTCAGAAACTCCATAAACCAGAAGATAAGGAACAATATTTCTATAGCACTGCAAGCCAAAAGTTAGAGCATTACAAACAAGTAGGGGAGGAGGGTAAAATAAATCTTGTGCTGCTAAATTTAGGTCAGAGGTAGTAGTCTGAACTCATTTTAATGTTATTATATCCAGAAAACTATGGAAATATTATAGATACATGTGTATACTTACAGTTTACTATAAATATACACTAGTGTGTATGTGTGTATAGATATTGATTTGTATGTATGCACACATATATGTGTATATATATATGCTATTCACACTATGGAAAACTCGTATGAAAAAGCTAAATGTACAACAAAATCACTAATTCCGATATATTCATTTCAATTTTTAAAATATTTTATTTATATCTGAGAGAGAGAGAGAGAGAGAGAGAGAGAGGCACCGACCGCAACCAGGGGAAGGTCAGAGAGAGAGGGAGATACAGAATCTGAAACAGGCTCCAGGCTCTGAGCTGGCTGTCAGCACAGAGCCCGTCACAGGGCTTGAACCCATGAACTGTGAGATCATGACCTGAGTCGAAGTTGGAGATTTAATCGACTGAGCCACCCAGGTGCCCCTTCAATATATTCTTTTAAACTAATGTTTCAATTATCATTGACAGATATTATATAGAAAAGATATGAGATTTCATGTTTGGTTAATTTTTCAAAAGGTCAAGTTAATAAGATTAACCATTTCTGCATGACTTCACATTGATTTTAATAAGCTAATTTGTTTTATGAACCTCCAAAAAATGCACAAAATATGCAGTTTCCTGAGATTTATTTGACCACAGAATGCTTTTCTGAGTTATTTTTCAGGGGAAAAAATTTTGCAAAAAAATGACCAGCTAGAGTAAATGAATCCAAATAATGGGGGAAACAAAATAACTAAATGAGGTAAGAAAATATTAGAATACATTTATATATTGAAAAATGAATTCTTTTTAAAACACTTTTTAAAAAATGTTGGGGCTGGTTATAATTTGTGTAAGTAACAATAACACAGGTGTGATGAACTGATTATCAATATGATTTCATAAAATTTTCTCCCATTAAATGTTTGTGCACTGGACAAATGTTTATGTTAAAAATGAAATATCTTTTAAACAAAAATAAACAACGTTTAAACTAAAATAACTAGTCAAAAAATAAAATACAAGTTTCTGAATGTCCTGTCAAAATCACTCCTGGAAGAATGACAAAATTTCCTTAGATCCATACATAAGAACCTTCCTATCTGAATGCTGCTTCGTCTCCTACAGTCCTAGAATTCACTTTTCACATAATCTTACATCAAATACCTGGCAGAATGACTCTATCTACATGTAGATAAATGTAAGTGAAGAGATGTGAAATGAGCAGAGTGAACTCACTTGCAATTCTATCAAGTTCAAACTGTACAAGATTAACTGGCAATTTCTAGAGTCTTTTGATTTAAATTCTCTTTTATCTGTGGATAAGCATAAATCTGTTGGGTTTATGCCATATCTACTCTTAAGTGCAGCTTCATTAATGTTTATGCTTTTGAAGACAGATATGGGTTCCAAATACTCCATGTCCCTCCTTCGACTATAAAATGACTGAGTGCAGAACGCAATTATCTACACTGAAATGGCTCTAAACAGATTCAGGCAGGTGGAATGATTATGTTTTAAAATCAGGATTACACTTAAGGTTCCTTCGGGGTCTCACTGACTCACTGGAGATTTGCAACTGATGAAAATTTTCAAAAAGGCCCAGACTATTTAAATCTCTGCGGATACGTCTGAGCCTGGAAATCTTCCCAGGAACTAAGACATGGCTGTGGAATCAACTGTTAGTACGCTTAAAATGGCAGGAATTGCTGCATACACCAGCAAAAGCCAATGAAGGAACCCTTCAACAACGCATGTCCATTTATCTCAAGCCCAAAAAAAACAGAACCAAAACACTCACAGAAGTTCAGCATTCACTTTTTATCAAGGCACTTGCAAATGAAAACTGAAGCTTATACTCATGGTGGCATATATCTGATATACCCTCAAGTGACAAATGAATTTTGGGTCCACGTAGTACCACCACTGAATACCGTATTCTATGTCCTAGTGCAATGAAAAACGAGTTCTACCATGCTTAATATGGAATATGCCAAGTAACATATACATAGTTCTACCATTGATGCCCACCATCCTTGGAATGAGCTTGCACCTGAACATTAGAATCTTAAGGCCAGAAGCTGACAGTGATCTTTGTGGTAAACAGAGTTCTCAGATTCCTACCCCCTGGTGCACACGCCTATACGATAGTTTCCTCTTGGGCATGAGGGGTGAATCTGATGCATCCCTTTAGAATACAGTCTAGACATCAGAAATAGAAGTCAAAGATGCTCAAAGATGAGAGACTTGAAGATACAACACCTGCTGTCCTGTTGACCTTGAAGCAGCAAAGTGCCAGGAGGCGGACAGACCACAGGCAGGAACAGTGCCATCTTCTGGGCACTGAGGATGGTCTCCGGTTGACAGCCAACAAGAAAATGAGGGCTTCTGTCCTACAATCACAAGGGGCTGAATCTTTCAACACTGAGTCTAGAAGAGGACTAGAGCCTTGTAGGAGATTACAGCCTCAGCCGGTGTCTTGATTTCCTCTTGGTGACACTGAACAGAACACCAAGCTTACCCACACCCAGACTCCCAGCCCAGGGAAATGGGAGATAATAAACATGTCTTCCTTCAAAACTGCCATATCTGTGTTAATCCATCTGGCAGCCACGGAACACTGATGTGATTTTGATATGACCTTTCAAATGACCTGAAGGGAAAAAGTGCATTGGAATAGGAGAACAAAATGCTAGCAGGCTCCCTAAAGTCATCATCGAAGGAAAAATAACAGTCTCTTCCTTGTGGAATCTCTCCACACATATAAATAATGCTGCATCTCTTACCACATCTTACAATTCCAGGTTTATCAATCCTCGTTATCAAAAAAAAAAAAAAAAAAAGGGGGCGCCTGGGTGGCTTAGTCGGTTAAGCGTCCGACTTTCGCTTGGGTCATGATCTCACGGTTCGTGGGTTCAAGCCCCGCGTCGGGCTCTGTGCTGACTGCCAGCTCAGAGCCTGGAGCCTGTTTCAGTCTGTGACTCCCTCTCTCTCTGACCCTCCCCTGCTCACGCTGTCTCTCTCTCTCTCTCTCCTAGAAATAAATCAAAAATATTTAAAAAAAAAGCCACTTCTTAATCATTTTGTTTACACTTGTTTACACATTCTTTTTCAGTTTAATTGTCCAATTCAAACTTGGATTCAAATAAAGTGGATAAAAGTTTATCCAATTAAAAATGCATTTTCTAGGATTTCTAGACAAGTAGCCCCAAGACATTCCAAGTGGAAATAGACTCTCTATATTTGTCTTTAATTTATGACTTGTTTTTTAGAGAGAGAGCTTGGAGGCAGGAAGGGCAGAGGGAGAAAAGGAGACAGAGAATCTTGAGCAACCTCCATACTCTGCACAGAGCCCAACGCAGGGGTGAATCCCACAACCCTGGAATTATGACCTGAGCTGAAATCAGGAGTTGGATGCTCAACCCAATAAGCCACACAGGGACCCCCTAATTTATAATGTTTTCAAAAAGCAAGTTAAAATGAAAAGTGTTTAAAGTTTAAGGTTTTGTACAATATCAAAATTAATACCTCAAATTAATAAAATTATATTTATTTAATGATACCTTCTTTTAGAATACAAAATTTCAAATATCATATAGCTTTGAGTAAGGAGACATGAAAGATGTTTAAAAATCAACATAATACACTGAAATAATTGTGTTTTTATTCCATGATATAAGAAGACACACATCTTAAAAATTATGAGACTCCATGTTCCATTAGATGAGAAAAGGTAATAGAAAATGTAATACCTATGATAAATATGTTAGTCACTATGAGTCATAGTATAACTATGACTTGTAATAGTCATAAAAGCAATTGTTAATGATGATTATGGAAAGAGTTTCTTAAAATTGAATAGAGGTTAATAAATCAAATAAGAAGAATAGAAGAACAGTAGAATTCTTTTAAATGACTGGGGAAAGGAATACTTGAAAGAAGTTATTAGGATGCATCATGTTTTAAAATTTTCTATGGTTGCACCAATTACTTTAGGATAAATTTGACCAAAGCAGGTTCAAAAGATTGAAATATGTAGGGCAGTTAAGCTTACTAAAGCAATTACACAAAGCAGCAGATATTTCTCAATTAATTTATGTTTTGATATTTAAACTGATTAGCCCTTTATTATGACTTTTACATTAGGCAGTGGACAAAACAGATTACCAAGAGACAAGAAAGTTTTATAACTTCAGAGTGCTTAAAGACTTAATAAAATTCTCTAGAGAAGCACTTCTCTCTGTTTGACTTGAGTGTGCATTTCCTAGTAAACTTATTACAATGAAGACACTAATTCAGTGGTACTGAAGCAGGGACCTAAATTTTTCATTTCTAATAGACTTCTGTGTCTTCACTACCTCATTCCTCTGAAATCTTTGGACAGCCAATGTGAATTACGAATCACTTGAACAATAGGTAAAAGCTTTGAATGTATATAAATTTGGAATCCTGTCCCTGCTATTGCTTCCATAACTATTTTGTAATTTAACAAATATATATTGACTAGTTAATTCTTTATATGAGAGAGTGCCTCAATGCATTTCAAAGTGAGGTTGCTCTTACCTTACCTTATAAAAATTAATGATGATTTGGTTACTGTCACAGGTTTAATTCATCGCCACAAAAGATACACTCAAGTCCTAATCATTAATATCTGTGATTGTGACCCTTATTTGAAAACAGTTTCTTTGCACACAGAATCAACTTAAGATGACGTCAGTAGAGTGGCCCCCAATCAAATATGACTTGTCTTACAGGAAGAGGAAGAGACTGACAGGAAAAGACTGCCTGTAATACAGGAGTAGGGCCTGGAGTGATGACAGACTGTGAGTCAAGGAGCACTGAGCCGGAAGAAAGAAGGTCCTGTCTGAGACGGACTATGGCTCTACTAACACCTTAATCTTAGAAACCACGAAATTTCTAGAACTACTTCCAGAACAGTGAAAGAATAAATGTCTGTTGTTTAAAGCAACCCAGTCTATGTGAAGCTCTAGGAAACTAATGCAATATATAATCACATGAGGAGAGTGCTTAAAAGCTCATTTGCAGAATAGTGAATAATAATTATTAATAACTCATTTTCTAAATGTCCTCTATTTAGTCCTTTTAGCTTTAACAGGTAGTGTTACATTGGGCTAGTGAAGTACAACACAAGCAAAAAATTTGACAATACAACGTGATGATTAGATAGTGCTTTAGAAATTACAATGCCTGCCAATAAGTTAATAGTTTCCTCTAAAAACTTATAATTGTCATGTAAGATAAATCAGAAAGTATAATTATATCCATTAAAAATACAAGCTTAGAGTAGCTGAATGGTTTGTGCAAATAATAAATGATGGCAATAAATTAAGAACTCCTCAGTGATAAGACATGGTTTAAAGTTCCCGCAGGGGGCGGGAGGGTGTCTGGGTGGCTCAGTGGGTTATGTGACCAACTTCAGCTTGGGCCATGATCTCACAATTCGTGGGTTCAAGCCCCGCATTAGGCTCTGTACTGACTGCTCAGAGCCTAGAGCTGCTTCAGATTCTGTCTCTGCTTCTCCCCCATTCGTGCTCACTTGCACGCTCGCTCACTCTCAAAAATAAGATATAAAAATTAAAAAAAAAATTAAAGTTCCTGTGGGTTGTATGGTGAAACAGATACTGCTATGATAAAAAAAAAAAAATCAATTGGTCATCAATAAATCAACCAATCAGCAATGTTGACTTTGTGATAAACAATGAGATATCTATTGGAATATGAACGAAGATGCATTCTTTTACCAAGGGAGCTTACACTATAAACAAAACAAATAGTATTTTTAATGACATTATTATTCCCTTCTCTTGCTTCCAACTTGAATTTCTTTGTAAGCACACATGACCTCTAAACCAATACTTTTGCCTTAAAAGTTCCTTCTTATACAAGAAATCATTCCTCTAAGTAAAAGGTGGTTTATGAGAATGAAACAACTGCTTCACCATCGCTCTTGCTGCAGCCACACTTCCAGACTCACACTGCACTTACAACACTCCATCTCTCTCCATCCCACCTGCGTGGCCCTCACACTGCTCCTTGTTGACGCCATCTTCTTCCTGTAGCAGCAGAGTCACTGACCCATGCTGTTCTGTCTGCACTGGGAGCCCTTTCCATCCTCTTTGCCTCGACAGCACCCTTTCAAGCTTTGTATTTCAACAAATCATGTTTTCTTGACAAAGACTTCCATGAATTCCCTGTGTCAATCAGATGCCCCGGTATACCGTATCATCATCTCATGTATGTCTACAACATAACTTGGATGTCACTCTGGATTGTTATATTTCTTATCCAAGCAAAATATTTCTCGTTTTGCAGAGATAAAGTATGTTTTCACAAGTTTTTTCAATTTTAAGACCTAAAAGAGTATTTGGAACTTAATAAATAGTGAAATGTTTTCTTTCTTAGTCAAGAAATAGAGAAGCCTGATTATATTTTTCATAGGAAGAAAATACAGAGTGGCAACTAAGGGAATCAATGCTGGGGTGTCACTTTGTTACAAAAGTCCTAGGAAACTAATGCAATTATGAATCGTATTTGCGGGGACTTAAAAGCTCATTTGCATAAACTCCATTCTAGGTTTTGACAGTGACTGGGCTAATTGTTATATTTGCCAATCTATATTACCTTTCTGAGCTTCAATTTCCATATCCATGAAGTGATTATAAATATAGTATCAATATTGTTAGAATGATTTAATGTAGGAATTGATGTCAATAATTTAATATATAGACTGAAATTCGGTACACACTCAAAATTTAGTTATATATCATTATTATTCTTATTTTTGTATTTATTTTGAAGTTTATTTTCTTTATTTTGAGAGAGAGAGAGAGAGAGAGAGAGAGTGAGAAGGGGACGGGCAGACAGGGTGAGAGAGAGAATCCCAATCAGGCTCTGCACTATCAACACAGAGCCCAATGCGGGGCTCAAACCCTCTAACCGTGCATGAGATCATGACCTGAGCCAAGATCAAGAGCCAGACACCAACCAACTGAGCCACCCAAGTTCCCATTCTTATTTTTATTTTGAAAAAAATTCTAATATTTAAAACATGCTTTTCAAAACCATGAAAGACTCTTGAATGCTGAGAACAAACTGAGGACTGATGGGTGGGGGAGGGGTGGGGGGAGATGGTCATGGAGGAGGGCACTTGTGGGGATGAGCACTGGGTGTTATATGGAAACCAACTTGACAATAAACTACTTGTAAAAAAATAATAAATAAAATAAAAAATAAAACATGCTTTTCAGTAATTTAGTTTTTCACTAATTACTTATCCAAATGTTACTTAATTGAGAAAAATGAATGTCTAAATAAAGGAATATATTTTCTGTGATCAATTGAAACTATGAGAGAATGATATACTCTTATCTGAATTCATACATATTAAATAATCCATTCGTTTTTTATAGGAAAACTTACATCAAATATGAAAGAAATCTTAAGAAATACAGCGGTCAGGGGACCTGGGTGGCTCAGTCAGTTAAGCGACTGACTCTTGATTTCAGTTCAGGTCATGATCTCACAGTTCATGAGTTTGAGCCCCATGTCAGGCTCTGCACCATGAGTGAGTAGCCTTCTTGAGATCCTCTCTCTCCTTCTCTCTCTTTCCCTCCTCTGCTCACTCTCTGTCTCTATCAAAATAAATATATAAACATTTAAAAAACTACAGGGGTGCCTGGGTGGCTCAATCAGTTAAGCATCCGACTTCGGCTCAGGTCATGATCTCAAGGTTCATGGGTTCAAGCCCTGCATCAGGCTCTGTGCTGAGAGCTAGCTCAGAGCCTGGAGACTGCTTCAGATTCTGAGTCTCCCTCTCTCTCTGACCCTCCCCTACTCAATCTCTCTCTCTCAGAAATAAATAAAGTTTAAAAAAATAAAATAAAAAACTACAGTGGTCAGATCTGAATTGATTTAATAAACACATGTCTTAAATAGCTATTATAAGTTAAGTTTGAGGTTACAAGGTAGAAATATAATGACAAATCTCCTGACTTTGAAGAATTTCACATAATTTCCTCAATAAAACCACAAGGTTTTACAATTATCAAGGATAAACAAAGGGTCTCACAAATTCATAAAACTTTTATTTGTGCACAGATTACACTTCTTCCAGTGAAATAACATTTCCCCAAGATAGACAATAGAACCTTTATTTATTTCATGTTAATCATGAAATTTAATTTATCACATTGAATTTTAGGTTTCTGCACAATTTGGGAAAGTTAGCTTAGGAAGCCATAGCACAACACCGAAGACAAACTTTTAAAAAGAACTAGTAATACATGAGCATAATATATCATTGAAATGTATATTACAAATGGTATGATAATAAAAAAGTACTTACATGCTGCACATGAAGCTTTAAAAATAACAAATGCAATCCACCGGGTGAAATGCTCATGGCCACAGACTCTGGGGTGGAGCTTTTATGACAGGATGCCCAAGCCCATGTGACATTAAGTAGGTTATTTGGTTCTCTGAGGTTCATCTCTTTTCATATCAAACAGGAAGGGATAAAATTTGACTTTCCAACTTTAAGGATAAGGGAAAATTCATAAAAACTCTGAGCAAATACAGGAAGCAGCCAGCGAGCCTCCAACAATAGTAGCTATTATTATGGTTGCGTTACCGCAACTGTGACACCATGTTACATACAACAGGAGTGACAAAATCGTTCCTGCTTTATCTCCCAAAATGCCCACAAATACACAGATTCAATGCATGAATGTAAGTGTGTTCCTCTTGGCAACCAAAATATTTTCTGGAAGATATTCACTAGGAAAATCCAAATCAAAATGCACACTTTAGCGCTATTGTTATCCTTTATTCAAACAAAATATATTTTTCATTAAAAAATACTTTAGAGTGTCATTTATTACTTGTTTTTAAATTCATTTATTTTTGAGATAGAGATGGAGAGAGAAAGTAGGGGAGGGGCAGAGAGAAGAGGGAGAGAGAGAATCTCAAGTAGGTTCTGCATTGTCAGCATACATGAACCCTGACTGAGATCATGACGTGAGCTGAACCCAAGAGCCGGCTACTTAAACACCTGGGTTACCCAGGGGGCTCTCATCTATACTTTCAACCTGCACAAAATATACAGTCACACAGAAGCAGGGTTTTTTTGTGTTTTTTTAAAACTTAATTTCTTGGGAAGAGAGGGCAAGATGGCGGAGAAGTAAGGAGCT